>NC_091190.1:38577165-38679665 GCF_040958095.1 Procambarus clarkii
TTCTTGTGCAACTCTACTCACCTAGTTGTGCTTGTGGGTTTTGAGCTTTGGCTCTTTGGTCTCACCTCTCAACTGTCAATCAACTGGTATACATATTCCTGAGCCTTTTAGGCTCTATCAAATCTTCATTTGAAACTGTGTACGGAGTCAGCTTCCACCACATCACTGCCTAATGACACTGAAAAAATCTGTCTGTGGCTCGTATGGGTATTAAGTTTCCACCTGTGTCCCCTTGTTCGTGTTTCACCCATGCTGAGGAGTTCTCTTTGTCCACCCTGTCAATTCCCCTGAGAATTTTGCAGGTGGTTATCATGTTGCCCCTTACTCTTCTGTTTTCCAGGGATGTGAGGTTCAGCTCACATTTAGCCTTTCCTCGTAGCTCATACCTCTCTGTTCCGGGATCAGTCTGGTGGCATACATCTGAATCTCCTTTAACTTTGTCTTGTGTTAAGTAGGTATGGTCTCCAGGCTGGAGCTGCATACTCGAGGATTGGATATATGTGGTATACAAGGTCCTGAAAAATTCCTTACACATTTCTAAACTTGTGTTGGCCAGTCTAGCATATGCCGCTGATATCCTTTTGATGTGGGCCTCTGGGGACAGGTTCGGTGTGATATCAACCTCCGGATCTTTCTCTCTATTTGACTCTTGCTGGATATCACCTCCCAGATGGTACATTGTATTCAGCCTTCGGTTTCCTTCGCATAACCCCCTCCCCATCCGGCCCATTGGCGCCGTGAGGGAGCTTGGGGGGACGGCTGCCGGAGTGTGATGCTCCGTGGGACAGTCCTCTGTCCTTTTGAGGCCTTATGCTGCAGCTGCTGTCTTCTCTAATTGTGCCAGGTCGCTTTTCCTTGTGTTTCGTTTTTCTCCCCCCTCTTATCCTATCTGTTTGTCGTTTCCTGCCGACCTTTTGCTTGTTTTGTTTATTCTTTTGGACTTCTTCTATTTTGACGCCCGGGTGCTTGGGGAGGCATACTCTTGCACCCGTAGAACTGTAGTACCCGATGTCGAGAGCGAGGGGAACCTTTTATTGTCAATCCTCCTTTCGTCACTGAACCCGATCTCGACGGACTGACGGTTCTTAAGGTGGCGTTTGTGGGGCGTATACTCAAGGCGCACTCCTAGGGGGCCCCGGCATGATCGGCGAGGGCTTCTTGTTGGGTCTCCTGCCTCTAAATGTGGCTCCATGGACGGTATGGGGGCATTAGTGAATGAATATTTTTCTCTTCGTAACTATGTCTAATTCTGTTCCTCATTTACCATCTCAGGCTCGTCGGGTGGGCGACCAAGCCCCCGAGTCGGTCCGTATTGGAAGACCGTGCTCTGTAGCCTAAGCTGCATTAGGCCCCGACCTTGCTCCTCCTTTGGCCTCTCTAACAACTTCCCTCGGCTCCCCTCCCTCCTCTGTGGTTGGGTGAGCCCCAAGCTCCCAGTGGTGACTACCTCGTCCCCTGGCACGGCTCACTCTCTTGTTTTGACTACTGCGCCTTTTAACCCCTCTCTCTAGGGGTTCTCAATGCTGTCCTCGACACGGCCGCACTCGTTTGATTCCTTCCCATTCTGATGCATATCAAACCTTGTTTGGTCCCGCTTCGTGGACCAAATACTTTGATCTCCCTCTTGATTCTGCGCCTCCAGACGATTTCTCCCTTCATAGGCACCTTGTTGATTCTGTGGATGCCTCTGTCACCTTCAAACCCACCCGTCTCGGTACACGTGTCGTTGTTGCTGCTCCTCAGAATGCGGCTCCCGCTTGGCTGCTATATCCTGCCTTGGCGAGACCCCTATTTGGGTCTCCAAGAACGGTCAGTTGAAAACCAGTGTTGGCACTATTCTCCTCCCACCCCATGTTGCGACCGATGTTCGGAATCTGCATGACTGCCATGCGATATTCAGCATATCCTTGAGGCCCAGGACCATTCTGTCCTCCGGGTAGACACATTTACTCGTCCCCCTCGTGGTCGTCGCCGTCAACCCCTTCGGGTTGTGAAGATTACCTTTGATGGTAGGACCCTTCCACTGTCATTCTTGCTGGTGCCAGGTGCTCTGTCCTAGAATACATTCCTTCTCCTAGGCTCTGTAACAAGTGCTGGAGGTTTGGGTATGGTGCCCTCCGCTGCTCTGGGATTCGCTCTCCCTGTCTTTTGTGTGGGGGCGAAGGTCACTCTAAGTCGGAGTGCTCTTCTCCCCAGGCTCGTTGCCTCAACTGCAGTGAGTCCCATCCTGCCTTCTCTCGTGCGTGAATCCATTACAAGCTTGAGGCAGCCGTCCTCAACTTGAAGCTCCGGGAGCGTTTATCTTTTCCTGAGGTGAGGCGCCAGGTTTGCCGGCTCCGCCTTATGCAAACGTCTTATGCTCGCGTGTTGCGCTCTTCCTCTCCTCGTCCTTCCCACCTTCCTCAGACTCTCAACCGTTTCCGGGCCTTGGACCCTGATGCACCCACTGCCCCCTCCTCTGTTCCTTCGAGTTCTATCCCGAAAGGTCCCTCTCTTGGTTCTCTGTCTGGGGTTCCCCTTCTTTTTACCCGGTGTGTCATGTTTTCTGTGTCTTCTTCCTCGTCTCCTTCCTATCCTTCTCCTCCGTCTCTTGACTCTCCCCGCCGCCTATCAGTGCAGGCTGATTTCCATCGCTCTCCTAACGGCCATTGTGTGTGCTCTCGTTCCGCTTCTCCTGTTGAGACGCTGGAATTCGTTGCCCGGTACATAGTTGCTGGGACTAGGTCTCTTAAAGTCAGAAGAGTAAGCCTGGCTCCTCTCCTTTCTCTTCCCCGGCGGGTAAGAAGGCTTCGCTTTCTTCCTCGGCCCCTACTATTGACTCTATCGCTCCTTCCCCTCCCATTTCGGTGGTTGCGCCCCCTGTTCCTGCAATGGAGGTTTCTTTGGCCCCTGCTTCCCTCTTGGTTGCTGCCCTTGCTGAGGTGCTCCCCTCTTTTTACTCCCCCTCTTCCTGCTGCTGTCCTTGACTGCTCCTCCCTTCTTTCTCCTCCTCCCTTCTTTCTCCTCCTCCCTTCTTTCTCCTCCTCCCTCCTTTCTCCTCCTCCCTCCTTTTTCCTCCTCCCTCCTTTTTCCTCCTCCCTCCTTTTCCTCCTCCCTCCTTTCTCCTCCTCCCTCCTTTCTCCTCCTCCCTCCTTTCTCCTCCTCCCTCCCTTTCTCCTCCTCCCTCCTTTCTCCTCCTCCCTCCTTTCTCCTCCCCCTTTTCTCCTCCTCCCTCCTTTCTCCTCCTCCCTCCTTTCTCCTCCTCCCTCCTTTCTCCTCCTCCCTCCTTTCTCCTCCTCCCTCCTTTCTCCTCCTCCCTCCTTTCTCCTTTCCCTCCTTCCTCCCTCCTTTCCTCCTTCCTCCTCCTCCTCCTCCTCTCCTCCTCCTCGTCCTCTTCCAGACCCCACCCGTCCACCTCTGGTCTGTTCTCCCGCTTCCTTCCCTCCGTCTTTGCTCAGTTTATCCATGCCCCCTAACCCTGACTTTGCTGACCCTGATCCCGGCCCTGATAGTCTTTAACTTGCTATGTTGCTCTTTCGCCTTTGTTTCTTCCTTGTCTCTGTTGTTGTCTTTTCTCTTCTCGTCGATGTCTATTCTTCAATGGAACGTTCGAGGTTATTACGCCAATTTCCTTGAACTCCAACTTCTGATTTCGCGCTTTTCGCCCCATTGTCTGTCTCCAGGAGCCGATGCTTGGTGCCTCATCCTGGTCGCTTTCGTGGCTATTCCTTTCTCTCCCCCCCCCCCCCCTCCGCCCGCAATCCGATGTTCCCTTTGTCCCCTTACTTTTTCCTTCGCCTCTCCATTGTTCTGCTGCTCGTATCTTTGTGGGGAAATGGCACACAGTTTGTTCCATTTATCTCCCCTCGAGTGTCCCGCTATCTCTTCCTGCTCTGAAACACCTACTGGACTCCTTGCCGGAGCCTGTGCTCCTGTTGGGTGATTTCAATTGTCATTCCTTTTGGGGTAATGTTCTGACAAACATCCGAGGTCGCCTTCTTGAGCCGTTTATCCTCTCATCTTCCCTGTCTCTTCTGAATTCTGGTGAGCCCATGCATTTGGACTTTCGGACTCGCACTCTTTCCTGTCTTGATCTTTCTCTTTGCTCGTCTTCTCTATACTTAGATTTCATGTGGCAGGTTCTTGGTGTCCTCCATGGCAGTGACCATTTCCCCATCCCTGTTTCCTTTCTCTCTTTTCGCTCTACCCTCTCCTTCCCTAGGTGGCAGTTTGCTAAAGCGGACTGGAACCTATTTACCCTCAGTGCTGCTCTCTCTGACCTCTCCCTTCTACCTCTCCCTCGCTCTCTCCTCATTTTTCATGACGCTGTCTTCGACGCTTCCCTCCGCTCTATTCCTCGCTCTTTCTCTCGGGGTCCAAGGAAGTGCATGCCCTGGTTGAATGCAGACTGTGCTCGGGCTGTCCGCTGTAAGCGTGCAGCCTGGAAGAGAGACTGCCGTCAGCAGACGGCCGATTTTCTTTTCTTTCAGAAGGCGAGTGCGGTGGTACGTAGGGCCATTAGTATGGCTAAACGTAAATGTTGGGCATCTTATGTCTCCACCATTACGTCCGAAACTGGTCTGCCACAAATCTGGAAGCGTATCCGCAAGATAGCGGGTAAGTTCGTTCCCGATGTTTCCCCGGTCCTTCACCTCCGTGGTACTCCTGTGGCGGACTCGTTGCAGGTTGATACCGAACTGGGTTCCCACTTTTCTTCTGTTAGCTCTGGTCCTCATCTTCCCCCAATCTTTCCTTCTTCATAAACCTGTCCTTGAATCTCGTCCTTTCGATTTCTGCACTCGTTTTCGACTTCCATATAACGCTCCCTTCTCTCTCTCTGAACTTCGTTCAACACAGGCTCTCTGCGGTTCTATGGCATCTGGCTCCAATGGCTTTCATTATGAGATGCTTCGCCATCTCCCTCCTATGGTTAACTGAGTCTGTATAATCGGATCTGGGAGTCGTTGTCAGTCCCTGAGGACTGGCTCCATGCCGTGGTCCTCCCTATACGCAAACCAGGGTCTCTGGGAACATCCCCTAAGGACTTTCGCCCTATTGCCCTCACAAGTTGTCTGCAAACTCTTTGTACGTATGGTTAACGTTCGTCTGATGTGGTTCCTGGAACACTGTCACCTCCTCTCCCCTTCTCACTTTGGTTTCCGCAAGTTCCGCAGCACAACAGATGTCTTGATGAACTTGGTCTATATTCGTACTGCTTTTGCTGCGAAGACCACCGTTGTTGCCGTCTTTTTTGACCTGGAAAAGGCTTACGACACCATTTGGCATTATCATATTCTATGAAGCTGGCATATTCTATGCCAGCTTCATTCTTTTGGCCTTCGTGGTCATCTCCCTCACTTTCTCCGCGGCTTCCTCTCTCGTCGTTCCTTTCGGGTGAGGCTTGGTACTGCTCTCTCTGCCTTTTTTCAGCAATACGAAGGTGTGCCCCAGGGTAGTGTTCTGAGCACTACTCCTTTTCTGGTTGCCTTCAATGGTCTTCTTTCCTCTTCCTTCAGGTGTCTTCTCCGCTCTCTATGGCGATGATCTTACCCTTTGCTGTCAGGGTGATGATTCGCCTCTCCTTCAACGCCGGCTTCAACTTGCGATTGATGCCGTGTCGTCTTGGGCCACCGATCATGGCTTCAAGTTCTCTACAAAGACTTGGGCCATAACTTTTACTCGGAAACGGGTCGTTCTTCGTCCCTCCTTGTCACTTTATGATCATCCCCTTGAGTACAGAGATTCCGTAAAACGTTTGGGGTTATTCTTTGACACTCGTTTGTCTTGGTCTCCCCATTTCCCTTACCTCCGTGTTGAGCGCTCCGAGGCCCTTGCCCACCTTCAGGTATTGTCCCATACTTCTCGGGAGCGGATAGGCGCGCTCTCCTTGCATTACATTCTTCTCTCGTCCTGTGTAAGCTCAATTACGGATGCCCTGCTTACTCGTCTGCTTCTCCTACTCGTTGCTGTCTTGATACTTTGCACCATAATGGGTTGCACCTCAGTTCTGATGCTTTTCGTTCGACTCCCGTCCTCAGCTTGTATGTTGACACTGACTTCCTGTCTCTCCAGGACAGCCGTGATCACTACTGTCTTCGTTATCTTGCACGATCGTTGCAACATCCTTCCTCTCGCCTCTGTCGTGCTTCAACTTTTACCCCTCCTGCGGTTCCTGTTCCTCTTCACCACCACCCTTTTTCTGTCCGGTTATCTCGCTTACAGGATTCTCTTTCCGTTTGTATTTCTCGTATTTCTCCTCGTGTTGTTCCTTCTTTGCCCCCATGGAGAGTCCCCCGTCTGCAGTTTTGTGCATCCTTGACCCACATCACTAAAGCTTTTACCCTTCCTACGGTTCTAAAACGTCTTTTCCTTGAGCACTTTTCTTCTCGCTCGCACTCCATTTCCGTCTTCACTGATGGGTCTAAGTCTGCGGACGGTGTTGGCTACTCTGATGTTTTTCATGATCACACTTGTGTCGCTCACCTCCGGAGACTAGCATCTTCACAGTGGAGCTTTATGCTATTCTCTATGATCTTCGTCTCCTGCTCTCTCGTTGTCAATCTTCCTTACTAGTTGTTGTTGACTCTCGTATGCCCTCATGGCTCTCCTGTCCTTTAATCCAGTTCATCCAGTGGTTGTCGAGATCCAGCATTGGCTGTTTCTTGTTCACAGTAAATTTAAGTCAGATGAGTTTTGTTGGGTTCCCAGCCTTATTGGTGTCGATTTAAATGAGCATGCGGATGCTGCCGCCAGGGAAGCTGTCCGCTCTTGTCCCATCTCTCATAACGGTATTCCTTATCCGACTTTTACCCGGTTATCCATTCCTCCATCCTTACCCGTTGGCAGGATTGTTGGTCGTCTGTTACTGGTAACAAACTACGTTCTCTTAAAGGTTGTGTGTCCTCGTGGCCATCCTCCTGCCACCGTAACTGGCGATGGGAAACGGCTCTGGCGAGGTTGCGTAATGGCCATACTTGCTTAACTCATGGTCACTTGATGGAGCGGCACCCTGCTCCTTATTGTCCTAATTGCATTGTCCCTCTTACAGTCACGCATATACTTGTTGAATGTCCTGACTTCCAGAACGAGTGTATTTCTTTTTTTCCCACCATCCCCCGCGGTCGCTTCTCTCTCGATAATATTCTTGGTGACTCGGATACTTTGATATCGTTCGCCTTATGCGTTTCCGTTCTCGTATTGGCGTCCTTTGTGATATTTAGCGCCCTCTGATTATCCCTCACATTTGATGGTGCTACATAACCTTCCCAGTTTGGTGCCTTCTTTTTTATAATTATTACTTACTTCCTTTGCCTAATTTCATTACTTTTACACTTTCCTGAGTTGAAATTTAGTAGCCAATTTCTAGACCATCCCACCAGTTATTTCCAGGTCGTCTTATAGGTTCTATCTTCATCTGTTGATTCTTCTCATAATTTTTGCTTTATCAGCAAACATTGATAGGAATGAGTCTATACCCTCATGGAATACCCTATACCCTGCAGAATCGTGTCCATTATTACACTAGTCATTTCTTGAGTCTGTTATTGTGAGGCGTTCTGCATCATCTATAGGCAATTGATAAGGGTCTCTGCCATGATCTTCACGATGTTTTTCAGCTGGAGTTCGGTAAAACTGCAAGTTTGTGTTTATTCCAAAAGTGGTTGCTGTTCTTCCCACCTCTCACACTTGCTTTCTTGAGAATGTCAGGCCCTCTCACACTTGCCTTGCATTGCATGTCTGCTCCTCCCACTCTCACACACTTGCTTTGTAATTGTATAGATCATAGTTGTAACTGTAGGAGTTGTATACCTGCCCCTCTTCTCTGGAATTACATTGGGTTGTATCACAACAACCTCCCCCCCCCTTGCAGTCACCGGATTTGTACAGTGCTCTAGTCCGGCTTCTCCCAAAATGCCACATACAAGACTTGTATTTGATAGTGAAGGAAGACACTCGTCAACCCCTCCGTGGTGCCTCCTTGCCGTAGTGAGGGGCTCACGTACACCTCCCAGGGACCGGTGTGGGTTGCCTGTGCCCTCTCTCCTGCCCCCTCTTTGGGTGATGTACGTGCTGAAGGGCACCATGTAGGGGCCTTGTGAGCCATCGGACCACCTGCTGGAGGGGTCGCCCTGAGTGGATGGTTGGGTGTCCAGGCTGGGGCGATAGGGGGACTGGGATCTTAGCACCAGTGTGGGAGAATGAACGTAGTAGTAGGACTCCCCAGTTGAAAAGGGGGAGCACTGCTAGGGACGACACACCCTTCCTGCACTGGCCCGCGCTTGGCCTCCCTGGCTACCCTGGTAGGTGGTATCCCTTGGTTCCAGGTCCCATCCCTTATATATTGGTTTGTTGTATGGATGACGACTTGACTTCTCTTACCCAGGCTCATAGGGTGGGCGATCTGGCCCCTGAGTCGGACCGTCCTGGAAGACCGAGATCTGTAGCCTCCACTACAGAGCCCGGTTTAGACCCAGACCAGATTCTTCCTCCCTGCTCCCCTCCCTCTTCTGTGGTTGGGTCGAGCCCTAAGCCTGCTGTGGGACAGTCTCATCACCTTGCACGGTTCCATCTCTTCTTGTGACTACTGCACCTTGTGACCCGTCTCTCTAAGGGTTCTCATCGCCGTCCCAGCCACGGTCGCTCTCGTATGCTCCCTTCCCATCTTACTTCGTTCCATGCTTTGTTTGGTCCTGCTACGTGGACTAAGTACTTTGACCTCCAACCTTTGGATTCAACTCCTCCTGACAATTTTCCCTTCATAGGCATCTTGTCGATTCTGTGGATGCTTCTGTCACCTTCAACCTCACTCATCTTGGTACCCGTGTCGTTGCTGCTCCTTCTCAGGATGCGGCCACCCGCTTGGCCGTCTTGTCCTGCCTTGTCGAGACCCCCTGTTCGGGTCTCAAAGAACACTCGGTTGAATGCCAGTGTTGGCACTGTTCTCCTCCCGCACCATGTTACGACCGGTGTTAGGGATCTCGAGGACTGCCATGAGGATATCAAGCATATCCTCGAGGCCCAGGGTCATTCTGTCCTCCAGGTGGATACATTTACTAGTCCCCCTCGTGGTCATCGCCGTCTGCCCCTTCGGGTTGTGAAGGGGCATCATTTCATCATATTCCATCTCCTCGGCTCTGCAGTAGGTGCTGGAGGTTAGGGCATGGTACCCTCAAATGTTCTAGTCCTGTGTGTCTGTCCTCTCTGTGGGGAAGCAAGGGTCACTCTAAGTTGGAGTGCACTTCTCCCCAGGCCCGCTGCCTCAATTGTGGTGAGGCCCACCCTACCTTCTCCCGTGCGTGTATTCGTTACAAACTTGAGGCTGCTGTCCTCCACTTGAAGCACCGGGACCGTTTGTCTTTAACAGATGCTCGGCGCTAAGTTCATGGTCTCCCCTCTTTCGCCGGTGTCTCCTATGCTGCGTGGTGCGCTCTTCCTCTCCTCGTCCTTCCCGCCTTCCTCAGTCTCACAACCGTTTCTAAGCCTTAGACCCGGTCACGCCCACCACCACCTCCCCTGTTTCCCTCCGTTCTGTCCCGAAGGGTCCCCCTCCTGGTTTTCTGCCTAGGGCTCCCCCTCTTTCTACCCAGTCTGTCACGTCGCCTGTGTCTTTTTTTTTCCCTCTCCCTCTGGTCCTCCTTCCCGTCATTCTCCTCCGTCTCTTGGCTCTCCACGCCGCCTGACAGTGCGGGCCGATGTCCATCGCTCTCCTGATGGTTGTGCTGTTCACTCTCGCTCTTCTTTTACTATTGAGACGCTGGAGTCTATTGCCCAGTACATTGCTGCTGGGACGCCTCTATCTTTGAGTCAAAAGCGGAAACCTGGCTCCTCTCCTCTCCTCCTCCCCGGTCGGTAAGAAGGCTTCACTTTCTTCTTCACCCTCTATCTCTGATTCTATCGTTCCTTCCCCTCCCGCTTTGGTGGTGGAGCCCCCTGTTCCTGCTGTGGAGGTTTCTTTCGCCCCTGGTTTCATCTCTGTTGCGGCCCTTGCTGAGTGCGCTCCCATCTTTCTGCCCTCCTCCCCTTCCTTCTCCTCCAGACCCTGCTCGTCCACCTCTGGTCTGTCCTCCCGTTTCTTTCCCTCCTCCTTTACTCAGTTTACCCATGCCCCCTAACCCTGACTTAGCTGATCCTGATCCTGACCCTGTTCTTTTTTAGCGTGCTGTGTTCCTTCTTCACCTTGTTTCTTCTTTGCTCTCTGTTGCTCTCCTCTCTCTCTTTGCTGATGTCTTTTCTTCAATGGAACATCCGTGGATTTTACGCCAATTTTTTTACCTCCAACTTCTTATTTCACAGTTTTCGCCCCTCTGTGTCTGTCTCCAGGAGCCGATGCTTGGTGCTCGTCCTGGTCGCTTCCGTGGCTATTCTTTTCTCTCTCCCCCCCCCCCAGCGACAGCTGAGGTCCATAATTCTTCTGCTCTCTTGATTCGCTCCGATGTTGCCTTTGTCCCCTTACTTTTTTCCTCGCCTCTCCACTGTTCTGCTGCCCGTGTCTTTGTGCGTAGATGGTACACAGTTTGTTCCATTTATCCCCCCCCCCCCCCCCCCCCCACTGCCCCACTTTCTCTTCCGATCTTAAACACCACCTAGACTCCTTGTCGGAGCCTGTGCTCCTGCTGGGTGATTTCAATTGTCGTCATGCCTTTTGGGGTGAAGTGCTGACAAACATCCGGGGTCACATCCTTGAACCTTTCATCCTCTCTTCTTCCCTGTCCCTTCTTAATTCTGGTGAGCTCACTCATTTGAACTCTCGGACTCACTCTTTCTTGTCTCGATCTTTCTCTGTGCTCGTCATCCCTTTCCTTAGATTTCGAGTGGCGGGTCCTTGATGACCTCCATGGCAGTGACCATTTTCCTATCCTTGTTACTTTTTTCTCTTTTCACCCTCCCTCTCCTTCCCTAGGTGGCGGTTTGCCGAGGCTGACTGGCGCCTCTTTACTCTCCGTGCTACTATTTCCGACCTCTCCATTCTGCCTCTCCCCTGCGCCCTCCTTCTTTTTCATGACGCTGTCTTTTACGCTGCCCTCCACTCTATTCCTCGCTCTTCCTCTCGGGGAACGCATTAGTGCGTTCCCTGGTGGAATGTGCTTGTGCTGTCCGCTGTAAGTGTGCAGCCTGGAAGAGACATCGCCGCCGGCAGACGGTTGAGTCTTTTGTTTTGTTTTGGAATGCGAGTGCGGTGGCCCGTAGGACCATCCGTGCGGCTAAACGTGCTTTCTGGGCATCTTATGTCTCCACTGTTACGTCCGAAACTCCTCCCCACTGGTCGTGAAGCGTAGCCGCAAGATTGTGGTTAAGTTCGTTCCCAATGTCTCACCGGTCCTTCGCCTCCATGGTGCTCTTGTGGCGGACCCGTTGCAGGTCGCGACCGAACTGGGTTCCCATTTTTCCTCTGTTAGTTCTGGTTTTCGTCTTCCCCAATCCTTTCGTAAGCCTATTCAGAATCTCATCCTTAAATTTCTGTACTTCCCTTCACCTTCCCTATAATGGTCCCTTCTCTCTCTCTGAGCTTCAGTCTGCCCTGGAGCTGGTCGGCCGAGCGTCCAGCACAGTGGACTTGTGAACCTGTGGTCCCGGGTTCGATCCCGAGCGCCAGCGAGAAACTAGGGCAGAGTTCCTTTCACCCTATGCCCCTGTTACCTAGCAGTAAATAGGTACCTGGGAGTTAGTTAGCTGTCACGGGCTGCTTCCTGGGGGTGGAGGCGTGGTCAAGGACCGGGCCACTGGGACACTAAAAACAAAGCCCCGAAATCAACTCAAGATAACCTCAAGATATAACCTAGCCCTTTGCGGTTCTACGGCAGCGGGCTCAGATGGCATTCATTATGAAATGCTTCGCCCTCTACCTCCGTGCACGTCTCAGTATTTACTGGGTCTGTACAATTGGGTCTGGAAGTCGTCGTCAGTCCCTGAAGACTGGCTCGATGCTGCTGTTCTCCCTGTTTGGAAACCAGGGTCTCTCGGGTCATCTCCCAAGTACTTCCGCCCTATTGCTCTCACGAGTTGTCTGCAAGCTCTGTGAACTTATGGTTAACGTTCGTTTGATGTGGTCCTTAGAATACTATCACCACATTTCCCCTTCTCAATTTGGTTTTCGCAAGTGCCGCAGCACAACAGATGTCCTGGTGAACTTGGAGGTCTCTATTCGTACTGCTTTTGCTGCGAAGACCTCCGTTGTTGCCGTGTTTTTTGACCAGGAAAAGTCTTAAAACACTTTCTGGCGGTATCATATTCTGTCTCAACTTCATTCTTTTGGCCTTCGTGGGAACCTCCCTCTCTTCCTCCAGAGCTTCCTCTCTCGTCGTTCCTTTCGTGTGCGGCTTGGTACCACTCTCTCTGCCCCTTTTCGGCAGTATGATGGTGTACCCCAGGGTAGTATTCTGAGCACTTCTCTCTTTCTAGTTGCCCTCAACGGTCTTCTTTCCTCTCTTCCTTCTGGCGTCTTCTCCGCTTTCTATGTTGATGATCTTGCCCTTTGCTGTCGGGGTGATGATTTGCTCTCCTTCAACAGGGGCTTCAACGTGCGATTGATGCCGTGTCGTCTTGGGCCACCGATCATGGCTTCAAGTTTTCTGCGTCTAAGACTTGTGCTGACTTTTACACAGAAGCATGTCATTTTTCGTCCCTCTTTGTCGCTTTATGGTCATCTCATTGTGTACAGGGATTCTGCTAAGCTTTTGGGGTTAGTCTTTGACTCATGTTTGTCTTGGCCAGCCCATATCTCTTACCTTCGAGTTGAATTCTTTAAGGCCCTTAACCTCCTTTAGGTTGTGTTCCATACTTCTTGGGGAGTGGATAGGCGCACGCTCCTCTATTTGCACTCCTCTCTCGTCCTGTCTAAACTCGATTATTGTTGCCCTGCATACTCTTCTGCTTCTCCTACTCTTCGCTGTCTTGATGCTTTGCACCATACTGGGTTGCGTCTCAGCTCTGGTGGCTTTCGTTCCACTCCCACCCTCAGTTTATATGTTGACACTGGCTTTCTCTCTCTTCAGGACCGCCGTGTCGCTACTGTCTTCGCTATCTTGCGCGGTCCTTACAACATTCTTCCTCTCGCTTCTGTCGTGCTTTGACTTTTCCTCCTCCTGTAGCTCCTGTTCCTCTTCATCGTCTCCCTCATTCAGTCCGGTTATCTCGCTTACAGGATTCTCTTTCTGTTCATATTTCTAATGTTTCTCCTCAAATTGTTCCTTCCTTACCTCCGTGGAGAGTCCCCCTTCCCAAGTTTTGTATATACCCCTTGACTTGTATTACTAAAGCCTTTACCCCTCCTTCAATTCTGAAAAGCCTCTTCCTTGAGCACTTTTCTTCGCACTCCCACTCTATTTCCATCTTCACTGATGGGTCTAAATCTGCAGAGGGTGTGGGCTACTCTGTTGTTTTTCCTGACCGTACTTGTATGTGTCGCCTCCCTTCGGAGGCTAGCGTCTTTATGGCAGAACTTTGCTATTCTCTATGCTCTTCGTCTCTTGCTTTCTCATTCTCATTTCCTTTGTGGTTATAGTTGACTCTCATAGTGCCCTCATGGCTCTAGGGTCCTTTAATCCTGTCCATCTGGTGGTCATCGAGATTCAACATTGGTTGTTTCTTATTTCTAGTAAATTTAAATCAGTAGAGTTTTGCTGGGTTCCCAGCAATATTGGTGTTTCTTTCAATGAGCGTGCGGATGCTGCAGCTAAGGAAGCTATCCGTTCTTGTCCCATCTCCCGTAAAGGTATTCTTATTCCGACTTTTATCCTGTTATTCATTCCTCCATTCTTGCCCGTTGGCAGGGTTGTTGGTCCTCTGTGGTTAGTAACAAGCTGCGTACTCTGAAACATAGTGTGTCCCCGTGGTCTTCCTCCTACCACCGTAACCGGCGGTGGGAAACTGCTTTGGCACGGCTGCGGGTTGGCCATACTTGCTTAACCCACGGTCACTTAATGGAGCGCCGCCCTGCTCCTTATTGTTCGAATTGCGTTGTCCCTCTTACAGTTGTGCATATCCTTGTTGAATGTCCTGACTTCCAGGACGAGCATGTGTCGTGCTTTCCGACCGTCTCTCGCGGTCACTTGGCTCTCGATAGAATTCTAGGTGAATCGGATACTTTTGATATCGTTCGCCTTATTCGTTTTTGTTCTCGTATTGGCATTCTTGGTGATATTTAGCGCCCTCTGATTATTTCGCACTTTGATGGTGCTATATAGCCTTCCCTGTTTGGTGCCTTCTTTTGATAATTACCTTACCTTTTGATAATTACCTTACCTTCTGAAATCGAGACTTGCATAATTAACGTTTACTGTAAGATTAGAATAATGTTTCTCTCTCTCTCTCTCTCTCTCTCTCTCTCAGGAATGCCTTAAGAGAGGATCAAGACAGTTCGAAGTTACAGCCAATTTGATGATCTTAAGACGCCATACTCCCTTGTTTCCAATAATGGTCACCTCCCGGTCGTTGAGGTCCATGACAACTACCAAGATTAAATGTTCACAAAAACTTTGAAGATTTCTGTAAAAGAAAATTTTAATTATTTCCATTTGAATAATTTTTCAAATGTTAGTGTTTGGTTTTAATTTTGTATTTGTGAGTATTTTACTTTGCCTGTGATACCTCCTGTGTGCGTGTGCGTGTGTGCACGCCATATGAGGTCCACTTTTGGGTACCTCGGTGATGGCAGGGTCCATTAAGGACACCCTGAGAGGAGGAACCTCCATGAGTGTAGACTGGTGTCGTGTAAGAGGCATGACTGAAGGTGTCACTCTTGATGCCTCTATATTGGGAGCGACCCGATGGTCCTTCCATGGTCTGGCAGGACCTCCAGTACCCCATTATTGGTCCTCAGCTGGTCGGTGGACGGCTGAATGAGGAAGCACCTTGCAAGAGAGAGTTATTTTAATAAAATAAAACATAATTTAATAAATGTTTTAAAATGTTTGTTATAACTATGTATATGCTATTACAATTATTATTATTACATGTGTTTTATTACCGTGTCCCCCTCCCTCTCTGCCCCGTTGTTACCGTGAGGGGGGCTTGATGGGCGGCTGCTGGAGTGATGCTCCATGGGTCAGTCCTCCAACCTTTTGAGTCCTTATGCTCCTGCTGCTGTCCTCACAAATTTTGCTGGACGACTCCCCCTCCCCGCTCAGCTCGTTGTCGCCGTGTGGGGGCTTAGTGGGCGGCTGTCGCAGTGTGATGCTCCTTGGGACAGTCCTCTGTCCTTTTCTAGCCTTGTGCTCCTGCTGCCGTCCTCTCCAATTCTGCTGGGCATCTTTTCCTTTTCCTTCTGTTTCGTTTTTCTCCCCCCTCTTCTCCTATCTGCTTGCCGTTTCCTGCCGACCTTTTGCTCGTTCTGGTTCTTCCCTTGGACTTCTTCTATTTTGACGCCCGGGTGCTTGAGGAGGCATACTCTTGCACCCGTAGAACTGTAGTACCCGACGTCGAGAGCGAGGGGAACCTTTTGTCAATCCCCCTTTCGTCACTGAACCCGATCTCGACGGACTGTCGGTTTCTTAAGGTAGCGTTTGTGGGGCGTATACTCACGACGCACCCCTAGGAGGCCCCGGCAAGATCGGCGATAGCTTCTTGTTGGGTGTCCTGCCTCTAATTGTGGCTCCATGGTGGGTGTGGGGGGCACATTCGTGAATGAATTCTTCTTTTCGTCATGATGATAACCCCTGTTTCGGCTGCTTCTGGTTTACCTTCTCAGGCTCGTGGGGTGGGTGACCAAGCCCCCGAGTCGGTCCGTATTGGAAGACCGGGCTCTGTAGCCTCCGCTGCATTGGGCCCCGACCTCGCTCCTCCTTTGGCCTCTCTGACTCCTTCCCCTGGCTCCCCTCCCTCCTCTGTGGTTGGCTCGAGTCCCAAGCCCCCAGTGGTGACTACCTCGTCAACTGGCGCGGCTCCTTCTCTAGTTGTAACTACTGCGCCTTTTAACCCCTCTCTGGGGGTTCTCACCGCCGTCCTCGTCACGGCCGCCCTCGCTCGATTCCTTCCAGTTCTGCTACCTATCAAGCCTTGTTTGGTCCCGCTTCGTGGGCCAAATATTTTGATCTCCTCCCTCTTGATTCTGCGCCTCCTGACGATTTCTCCCTCCATCGACATCTCGTTGATTCCGTGGATGCCTCCATTACTTTCAACCCCACTCGTCTCGGTACACGTGTCGTTGCTGCTCCTTCTCAGGATGCTGCTTCCCGCTTGGCTGCCTTATCCTGCCTTGGCGAGACCCCTGTTCGGGTCTCGAAGAACGCTCAGTTGAATGCCAGTGTTGGCACTATTTTGCTCCCACCCCATGTTGCGACCGGTGTTCGGGACCTGCGCGACTGCCACGACGATATTCGACATATCCTTGCTGCCCAGGGCCATTCTATTCTCCAGGTGGACACGTTTACTCGTCCCCCTCGTGGTAGTCGCCGTCAACCCCTCCGGGTTGTGAAGATTACCTTTGATGGTAGGACCCTTCCACCCTCTGTCATTCATGCTGGTGCCAGGTGCTCTGTCCAGGAGTACATTCCTTCTCTTCGGCTCTGCAACAAGTGCTGGAGGTTTGGGCATGGTACCCTCCGCTGTTCCGGGACTGTCTCTCTCTGTCCTTTGTGTGGTGGCGAAGGTCACTCTAAGTCGGAGTGCACTTCTCCCCAGGCTCGTTGCCTCAACTGCGGTGAGGCCCATCCTGCCTTCTCCCGTGCGTGTGTCCATTACAAGCTTGAGGCAGCCGTCCTCAACTTGAAGCACCGGGAGCGTTTATCTTTTCCTGAGGCGAGACGCCAGGTTCGCTGGCTCCCGCCTTATGCTAATATCTCTTATGCTCGCGTGTTGCTCTTCCTCTCCTCGTCCTTCCCGCCTTCCTCAGACTCACAACCGTTTCCGGGCCTTGGACCCTGATGCGCCCACTGTCCCCTCTGTTCCTTTGGGTTCTCTCCCGAAGGATCCTCCTCCTGGTCCTCTGTCTGGGGTTCCCCTTCCTTCTACCCGGTCTGTCGTGTCTCCTGTGTCTTCTTCCTCGTCTCCCTCCGTTCCTCCTTCCCATCCTTCCTCCGTCTCTTGACTCTCCCCGCCGCCTGTCGGTGCGGGCTGATGTCCATCGCTCTCCAAACGGCCGTCATGTGTGCTCTCGTTCAGCTTCTCCTGTTGAGACGCTAGAATCCGTTGCCCAGTACGTGGTTGCTGGAACACCTGTCTCTTTACGTCAGAAGCGTAAACCTGGCTCCTCTCCTTCCTCCTCCCCGGCGGGTAAGGAGGTTTCGCTTTCTTCCTCGGCCCCTACTTCTGCCTCTCTCGCTCCTTCCCCTCCCATTTCGGTGGTTGCGCCCCCTGTTCCTGCTATGGAGGTTTCTTTAGCCCACGCTTCCCTCACAGTTGCTGCCCTTGCTGAGGTACGCTCCCCTCTTTCTACCCCTCCTCTTCCTGCTGCTGTCCTTGCCTGCTCCTCACCGTTGCTCTCCTCCTCCTCCTCTCCTCCTCCTCCTCCTCCTCCTCCTCCTCCGGACCCCGCCCGCCCACCTCTGATCTGTTCTCCCGTTTCTTTCCCTCCGTCTTTGCTCAGTTTACCCATGCCCCCTAACCCTGACTTTGCTGACCCTGATCCCGACCCTGATATTCTTTAACGTGCTCAGTTGCCTTTCGCCTTTGTTTCTTCCTTGTTCTCTGTTTTTGTCCTTTCTCTTCTCGTCGTTGTCCATTCTTCAATGGAACATTTGAGGTTATTACGCTAATTTCCTCGAACTCCAATTCTGATTTCGCGGTTTTCGCTCCTTTGTGTCTGTCTCCAGGAGCCGATGCTTGGTGCTCGTCCTGGTCGTTTTCGTGGCTATTCCTTTCTCCCCCCCCCCCAGCTATTGCTGGGGCTTCTAATTCTTCTGCTCTTTTGAGTCGTACTGATGTTCCCTTTGTTCCTTTACTTTTTCCTTCACCTCTCCATTGTTCTGCTGCTCGTATCTTTGTGGGAAATGGTACACTGTTTGTTCCATTTATCTCCCCCCGAGTGTCCCCTTTCTCTTCCTGATTTGAAACGCCTCCTAGACTCCTTGCCGGAGCCTGTGCTCCTGCTGGGTGACTTCAATTGTCGTCATTCTCTTTGGGGTGACGTTCTGACGAATTCCCGGGGTCGCCTTCTTGAGCCGTTTTCTCTCTTCTTCCCTGTCTCTTCTGAATTCTTTTGAGCCTACTCATTTGAACTCTCGGACTCGCACCCTTTCTTGTCCTGATCTTTCTCTCTGCTCTTCTTCTCTTTACTTAGATTTCACGTGGCAGGTTCTTGATGACCTCTATGGAAGTGATCATTTCCCCATCCTTGTTTCCTTTTTCTCTTTTCGCCCTTCCCTCTCTTTCCCTAGGTGGCAGTTTGCTAAGGCGGACTGGACCCTATTTTCCCTCAGTGCTACTCTCTCTGACCTCTCCCTTCTGCCTCTCTCTCGCGCTCTCTTCCTTTTTCATGACACTGTCTTCAACGCTGCCCTCCGCTCTATCCCTCGCTCTTCCTCCCGGGGTCCACGGAAGTGCGTTCCCTGGTGGAATGCGGACTGTGCTCGGGCTGTCCGCAGTAAGCGTGCAGCCTGGAAGAGGCACCGCCGTAGGCAGACGACCGATTCTTTTCTTTTCTTTCGGAAAGCGAGTGCGGTGGCCCGTAGGGCCATCCGTACGGCTAAACGTGAATATTGGGCATCTTATGTCTCAACAATTACGTCCGAAACCCCTCTGGCCCAGACCTGGAAGCGTATCCGCAAGATAGCGGGTAAGTTCGTTCCCGATGTTTCACCGGTCCTTCACCTCCATGATACTCTTGTGGCGGACCCGTTGCAGGTCGCTTCCGAATTGGGTTCCCACTTTTCTTCTGTTAGCTCTGGTCTTCATCTTCCCCAATATTTCCTTCTTTGTAAACCTGTCCTTGAGTCTCGTCCTTTAGATTTCTGCACTCATCTTCAGCTTCCCTATAATGATCCCTTCTCTTTCTCTGAACTTCGTTCTGCCCTGGCCCTCTGCGGTTCTACGGCGGCGGGCTCCGATGGTATTCATTATGAGATGCTTCGCCATCTCCCTCCGAGCACGTCTCAGTATTTACTGAGTCTGTATAATCGGATCTGGGAGTCGTCGTCAGTCCCTGAGGACTGGCTCGATGCCGTTGTCCTCCCTCTTCGCAAACCGGGGTCTCTGGGTACTTCCCCTAAGGACTTTCGCCCTATTGCTCTCACAAGTTGTCTGCAAACTCTTTGAACGTATGGTTAACGTTCGTCTGATGTGGTTCCTGGAACACCATCACCTCCTCTCCCCTTCTCAATTTGGTTTCCGCAAGTGCCGCAGCACAACAGATGTCCTGGTGAACTTGGAGGTCTATATTCGTACTGCTTTTGCTGCGAAGACCTCCATTGTTGCCGTCCTTTTTGACCTGGAAAAGGCTTACGACACCACTTGGCGTTATCATATCCTATCTCAACTTCATTCTTTTGGCCTTCGTGGTCATCTCCCTCTCTTTCTCCACAGCTTCCTCTCTCGTCGTTCCTTTCGGGTGCGCCTTGGTACCGCTCTCTCTCCCTCTTTTCAGCAATACGAAGGTGTGCCCCAGGGTAGTGTTCTGAGCACTACTCTTTTTCTGGTTGCCCTCAATGATCTTCTTTCCTCTCTTCCTTCTGGTGTCTTCTCCGCTCTCTATGTCGATGATCTTACACTTTGTTGTCAGGGTGATGATTCGCCTCTCCTTCAACGCCTGCTTCAACTTGAAATTGATGCCGTGTCGTCTTGGGCCACAGATCATGGCTTCAAGTTCTCTACTTCTCAGACTTGTGCCATGACTTTTACGCGGAAACGGGTTGTTCTTCGTCCCTCTTTGTCCCTTTATGGTCATCCCATTGAATACAAAGATTCCGCGAAGCTTTTGGGGTTATTCCTTGACACTCGTTTGTCTTGGTCTCCCCATATCTCTTACCTCCGTGTTGAGTGCTCTAAGGCCCTTGCCCTCCTTCGGGTCTTGTCCCATACTTCTTGGGGGGAAGATAGGCGCACTCTCCTTGCTTTACATTCCTCTCTCGTCCTGTCTAAGCTCGATTATGGTTGCCCTGCTTACTCGTCTGCTTCTCCTTCTACTCTTCGCCGTCTTGATGCTTTGCACCATACTGGGTTGCGCCTCAGTTCTGGTGCCTTTCGTTCGACTCCCATCCTTAGCTTGTATGTTGACACTGGCTTCCTGTCTCTCCAGGACCGCCGTGATCGCTACTGTCTTCGCTATCTTGCGCGGTCCTTGCAACATCCTTCCTCTCGCCTTTGTCATGCTTTAACTTTTAATCTCCTGCGGTTCCTGTTCCTCTTCACCACCTCCCTCTTTCTGTCCGGTTATCTCGCCTACAGGATTCTCTTTCCGTTCGTATTTCTGATGTTTCTCCTCTTGTTCCTTCTTTGCCCCCGTGGAGGGGCCCTCTTCCGCGGTTTTGTACATCCTTGACCCGTATCACTAAAGCTTTTACCCCTCCTACGGTTCTACAACGCCTTTTCCTCGAGCACTTTTCTTCTCACTCCCGCTCCGTTTCTGTCTTCACCGATGGGTCTAAGTCAGCGGACGGTGTTGGCTACTCTGGTGTTTTTCCTGATCGCACTTATATGTGTCGCTTGCCTCCGGAGACTAGCATCTTTACAGCGGAACTTTATGCTATTCTCTATGCTCTTCGTCTCCTGCTTTCTCGTTGTCAGTCTTCCTTTGTTGTTGTTGACTCTGGTAGTGCCCTCATGGCTCTCGGGTCCTTTAATCTGGTTCATCCAGTAGTTGTCGAGATCCAGCATTGGCTGTTTCTCGTTCACAGTAAATTTAAGTCGGTTGAGTTTTGTTGGGTTCCCAGCCATATTGGTGTGTCTTTAAATGAGCGTGCGGATGCTGCCGCCAAGGAAGCTGTCCGCTCTTGTCCCATCTCTCGTAAAGGCATTCCGACTTTTACCCGGTTATCCATTCCTCATTCCTTACCCGTTGGCAGGCTTCTTGGTTGTCTGTTACTTGTAACAAACTACGTACTCTTAAATGTTGTGTTTCCTCGTGGCAGTCCTCCTTCCACCGTAACCGGCGGTGGGAAACATCTCTGGCGAGGTTGCGTATTGGCCATACTCGCTTAACCCATGGTCACTTGATGGAGCGCCGCCCTGCTCCTTATTGTCCTAGTTGCATTGTCCCTCTTACGGTCGTGCATGTCCTTCTTGAATGTCCTGACTTCCAGGACGAGCGTGTGTTTTGCTTTCCGACCGCCCCTCGCGGTCACCTGTCCCTCGATAGAATTCTTGGTGACTCGGATACTTTTGATATCGTTTGCCTTATGCGTTTTTGTTCTCGTATTGGCATCCTTGGTGATATTTAGCGCCCTCTGATTATTTTGCGTATTTGATGGTGCTACATAGCCTTCCCGGTTTGGTGCCTTCTTTTGATAATTACTTACTTGCTGGACGACTTTTCCTTTTTCTTGGTTTCGTTGTTCTCCCCCTCTTCTCCATTCTAATTGTCCTTTCCCGCTGACCTTTGCATGTTTTGATTATTCCTTCTTATGTTTCGACTGGGCAGCAGAAAATAACAAGTTTAACAGCGATAAATTCCAAGTACTCGGATACGGTAAAAATGAGAACCTTGAATATAATACAGGGTACAAAATGCAATCAAATTTGCCCATAGTAGGAAAGCAACATACGAAGGATTTGGGAATAATGATGTCTGATGACCTAAATTTTAGGGAGCATAACCAAGCAAATTTTAGGGAGCATAACCAAGCAAATTTTAGGGAGCATAACCAAGCAAATTTCCTGGCTGCCACAAATATTGCGGCAGCAGGAAAATGATAGGATGGATTACGAGAACTGTCAAATCCAGGGATCCCATCACAATGGTTGAACTCTTGAAATCACTTATGCTGTCCAGACTGGAGTACTGCTCAGTACTCGCTTCCCCATTCAGAGCAGGAGAGATTGCTGAAATAGAGGGAGTACAGAGAACATATACAGGATACATAAAAGAGATAAAGCATCTAAATTATTGGGATCCTCTCAAAGCTCTCCGAATGTACTCGCTAGAAAGACCACGGGAGAGATATAAAATAATATACACGTGGAAAATACTGGATAGCCAGGTCCCAAATCTGCACAGTAAAATAACATACTGGAGTGAACGATATAGAAAAAATGCAGAATAGAACCAGTGAAGAACAGGAGTGAAGAACAATTAGAGAACTGTATAAACATCAGAGGTCCATGGTTGTTCAACGTACTCCCAACGAGCATAAGAAATATTGCTGGAACAGTGGACATCTTCAACAGGAAACTAGATAATTAACTCCAAGGAGTGCCGGACAAACCGGGTTGCGGTGGTATGTGAGCCTGTGGGCCGCTGCAAGCAACAGCCTGGTGCACCAAACTCTCACAAGTCAAGCCTGGCCTCGGGCCGGGCTTCGGGAGTAAAACAACTCCCAGAACCCCATCAACCAGGCCTTCTTTTGTTTTGACGCCGGGGTGTTTCAGGAGGCATACTCTTCCACCTGTAGAACTGTAGTATCTAACGTCTCAAACTAGGGGACCTTTTTGTCAATCCTCCTTTCATCACTGAACCCAATCTGACGGACTGACGGTTCTTAAACTAGCGTTTGTGGGGCGTATACTCACGACGCACCCTTAGGGGACCCCCCACCCCCTGACAAGATCGGTAACATGTCTCTTGTTGGGTGTCCTGCCTCTAATTGTGACTCCGTGGTGAGTGTGGGGGCACATTCGTGAATGAAAGTCTGACCTCTCGTCTTTATGTCGAATTCTGTTCCTCTTATACCTTCTCGGGCTCGTGGGGTGGGCGACCAAAGCCCCGAGACGGACCATGTTGGAATACCGGGCTCTGTAGCCCCCGCTTCATTGGGCCCAACCTTGCTCCACCTCTGACCCTCCTGACTATTTTCCTCGGCTCCCGTCCCCCCTCTGTGGTTGGGGCGAGCCACAAGCCCCCAGTGGTGACCACCTCGTCCCCAGGCACGGCTCAGTCTCTCATTGTGAGTACTGCGCCTTTTAACCCCTCTCTGGGGGTTCTCAACGCCGTCCACGCCACGGCCGCGCGCACTCCGATCCCTAACCGTACTGATGGGTACCAGGCCTTGTTTGGTGGGCCAAATACTTTGATCTCCTCCATCTGAATTATACGCCTCCTGACGATTTCTCCCTCCATAGGCACCTTGTTGATTCAGTAGATGCCTGTGTTACTTTCAACCTCACCCGTCTCGGTGTACGTGTTGTTACTTCTCCTCCTCAGGATGCAGCCACCCGCTTGGCCGCATTATCTCGAGTTGGCAAGACCCTGTTTGGGTCTCCAGGAAAACTCGGTTGTATGCCAGTGTTGGCACTATTCTCCTCCCACCCCATATTGCAACCGGTGTTTAGGAATCTGCAGGACTACCACGAAGATATTCGGCATATCTTCGAAGCTCGGGACCATTCTGTCCTCCAGGTAGACACGTTTACTAGTCTACCTCGTGGTCGTTGCGTCAACCCCTTCGGGTTGTGAAGATTACCTTGGATGGTAGGACCCTTCCACACTCTGACATTCTTGGGGGGCTAGGTGGTCCGTCCAGGAGTACATTCCCTCTCCTCGGCTCTGTAATAGGTACTGGAGGTTTAGGCATGGTGACCTCTGGTGCTCCAGTACTCTTCTCTGTCCCTTGTGTAGGGATGAAGGTCACTCGTCCACAAGTCGGAGTGCACTTCTCCTCGGGTTCACTGCCTCAATTGCGGTGAGGCCCACCCTACCTTCTCCCGCACATGTGTACATTTCAAACTTGAGGCAGCCGTCCTAGCCTTGAAGCAACGGGAAAGTTTGTATTTTCCCGAGGCGAGGCGCCAGGTTCGCCGCTCCCACCCTATGCTAACATCTCTTATGCTCGCGTGTTGTGTCTTCGTCTCCTCGTCCTTCCTACCTTCTCAGTCTCGCAACCGTTTCCATGGCCTTTGACCCAGACACACCCATTGCCTTCCCTTCTGTTCCTTGAGTTCTGTCCCAAAGGGTCCCCCGTTCCCCTTCTTTCTACCGGTCTGTCATGTCTCCTGTGTTTTCTTCCTCGTCTCGCCTCCGATCCTCCTTCCCATCCTTCCCCTCCATCTATTGGCACTCCCTGCCGCCTGTCAGTGCGGGCTGATGTCCATCGCTCTCCCAACGGCCGTCGTGTGTGCTCTCGTTCAGCTTCTCTTGTTGAGACACTGGAATCCATTGCCCAGTACGTAGTTGCTGGGACACCTGTCTAAGTCAGACGCGGAGGCCTGGCTCCTCTCCTTCCTCCTCCACCGTGTGTAAGAAGGCTTCGCTTTCTTCCTCGGCCCCTACTTCTGATGCTCTCGCTACTTCCCTCCCATTTCGGTGGTTGAGCCACGGTTTCTGCTATGGAGGTTTCTTTGGCCCCCGCTTCCCTCTCGGTCGCCTGGAAGATACACCGCCGTCGGCAGACGGCCGATTTTCTTTTCTTTCGGAACCCCCTCCCCGCTCAGCTCGTTGTCGCCATGTGGGGGCTTAGTGGGCGGCTGCCGGAGTGTGATGTTCCTTGGGACAGTCCTCTGTCCTTTTCTAGCCTTGTGCTCCTGCTGCCGTCCTCTCCAATTCTGCTGGGCATCTTTTCCTTTTCCTTCTGTTTCGTTTTTTCCCCCCTCTTCTACTATCTGCTTGCCGTTTCCTGCCGACCTTTTGCTCGTTCTGATTCTTCCCTTGGACTACTTCTATTTTGACGCCCGGGTGCTTGAGGAGGCATACTCTTGCACCCGTAGAACTGTAGTACCCGACGTCGAGAGCGAGGGGAACCTTTTATTGTCAATCCCCCTTTCGTCACTGAACCCGATCTCGACGGACTGTCGGTTTCTTAAGATGGCGTTTGTGGGGCGTATACTCACGACGCACCCCTAGGAGGCCCCGGCAAGATCGGCGATAGCTTCTTGTTGGGTGTCCTGCCTCTAATTGTGGCTCCATGGTGGGTGTGGGGGCACATTTGTGAATGAATTCTTCTTTCCGTAATGATGATAACCCCTGTTTCGGCTGCTTCTGGTTTACCTTCTCAGGCTCGTGGGGTGGGCGACCAAGCCCCTGAGTCGGTCCGTATTGGAAGACCGGGATCTGTAGCCTCCGCTGCATTTGGGCCCCGACCTTGCTCCTCCTTTGGCCCTCTGACTCCTTCCCCTGGCTCCCCTCCCTCCTCTGTGGTTGGGTCGAGCCCCAAGCCCCCATTGGTGACTACCTCGTCCCCTGGTGCGGCTCCTTCTCTAGTTGTAACTACTGCACCTTTCAACCCCTCTCTCTCTGGGGGTTCTCACCGCCGTCCTCGTCACGGCCGCCCTCGCTCGATTCCTTCCAGTTCTGCTACCTATCAAGCCTTGTTTGGTCCCGCTTCGTGGGCCAAATATTTTTATCTCCTCCCTCTTGATTCTGCGCCTCCTGACGATTTCTCCCTCCATCGACATCTCGTTGATTCTGTGGATGCCTCCATTACTTTCAACCCCACTCGTCTCGGTACACGTGTCGTTGCTGCTCCTTCTCAGGATGCTGCTTCCCGCTTGGCTGCCTTATCCTGCCTTGGCGAGACCCCTGTTCGGGTCTCGAAGAACGCTCAGTTCAATGCCAGTGTTGGCACTTTTCTGCTCCCGCCCCATGTTGCGACCGATGTTCGGGACCTGCGCGACTGCCTCGACGATATTCGACATATCCTTGCTGCCCAGGGCCATTCTATTCTCCAGGTGGACACGTTTACTCGTCCCCCTCATGGTAGTCGCCGTCAACCCCTCCGGGTTGTGAAGATTACCTTTGATGGTAGGACCCTTTGATGGTAGGACATTTTGGCTGGTGCCAGGTGCTCTGTCCAGGAGTACATTCCTTCTCTACTACCCTGTCAATGCAGGATATATTTACAGGTTTGCGCAATACGAGCAATCATACAGCAGACCAGACAATTAATGCTAAATATGAATGCACCAAAACTGTACCTACCTCAGTTTCCTTACCTGAAACTCCTAAAGTGACACTGTCACTAGGTAACAAAGGTGCTAATAATCAATGTAACAACAATCAGTCAAACACTGATTCATCAGTGAGGCCTGAGAGCCCCACAGGTGCTCCTAAGAGACCTAATAGTCCAAAGAGCACTCACAAGAGCCTATTAATGGTTCCCCAGAGTACACCAAGTACTCACAAGAGAATAAATAACAAGCAAATGCAAGCAGCAAAACCATCACAACCTGCAAATACTGTTTTACCTAAACCGGTAACTCCTAAACGATCTGTAGGATGGGGAATGTGCTTGTTTTGCAATCAAAAACATTCTCTGTACAAATGTACTAATTATCCTAATAGAGACACAAGAGTCAGACGACTCAAACAGTTACACAAATGTACTAGGTGTCTCAAACCACATAATGTTAACAGCTGTGAAACCCCACTGAACACCTGCAATAGGTGTAGAAGGGGCAAGCATCATGCTGCACTGTGCAAATTAGTTAGGACAAATTATGTCAATCCTAGAATAGGACGTAGAGAATCTACACCAGTACAGTCCCCCTCCCCGCTCAGCTCGTTGTCGCCGTGTGGGGGGCTTAGTGGGCGGCTGCCGGAGTGTGATGCTCCTTGGGACAGTCCTCTGTCCTTTTCTAGCCTTGTGCTCCTGCTGCCGTCCTCTCCAATTCTGCTGGGCATCTTTTCCTTTTCCTTCTGTTTCGTTTTTCTCCCCCCTCTTCTCCTATCTGCTTGCCGTTTCCTACCGACCTTTTGCTCGTTCTGGTTCTTCCCTTGGACTTCTTCTATTTTGACGCCCGGGTGCTTGAGGAGGCATACTCATGCACCCGTAGAACTGCAGTACCCGACGTCGAGAGCGAGGGGAACCTTTTATTGTCAATCCCCACTTCGTCACTGAACCCGATCTCGACGGACTGTCGGTTTCTTAAGGTGGCGTTTGTGGGGCGTATACTCGCGACGCACCCCTAGGAGGCCCCGACAAGATCGGCGATAGCTTCTTGTTGGGTGTCCTGCCTCTAATTGTGGCTCCATGGTGGGTGTGGGGGCACATTCGTGAGTGAATTCTTTCTTTCGTCAAGATGATTACCCCTGCTTCGGCTTCTTCTGGTTTACCTTCTCAGGCTCGTGGGGTGGGCGACCAAGCCCCCGAGTCGGTCCATATTGGAAGACCGGGCTCTGTAGCCTCCGCTGCATTGGGCCCCGACCTTGCTCCTCCTTTGGCCTCTCTGACTCCTTCCTCTGGCTCCCCTCCCTCTCTGTGGTTGGGTCGAGCCCCAAGCCCCCAGTGGTGACTACCTCGTCCCCTGGCGTGGCTCCTTCTCTAGTTGTAACTACTGCGCCTTTTAACCCCTCTCTCTCTGGGGGTTCTCACCGCCGTCTTCGTCACGGCCGCCCTCGCTCGATTCCTTCCAGTTCTGTTACCTATCAAGCCTTGTTTGGTCCCGCTTCGTGGGCCAAATATTTTGATCTCCTCCCTCTTGATTCTGCGCCTCCTGACGATTTCTCCCTCCATCGACATCTCATTGATTCCGTGGATGCCTCCATTACTTTCAACCCCACTCGTCTCGGTACACGTGTCGTTGCTGCTCCTTCTCAGGATGCTGCTTCCCGCTTGGCTGCCTTATCCTGCCTTGGCGAGACCCCTGTTCGGGTCTCGAAGAACGTTCAGTTGAATGCCAGTGTTGGCACTATTTTGCTCCCGCCCCATGTTGCGACCGGTGTTCGGGACCTGCGCGACTGCCACGACGATATTCGACATATCCTCGCTGCCCAGGGCCATTCTATTCTCCAGGTGGACACGTTTACTCGTCCCCCTCGTGGTAGTCGCCGTCAACCCCTCCGGGTTGTGAAGATTACCTTTGATGGTAGGACCCTTCCACCCTCTGTCATTCTTGCTGGTGCCAGGTGCTCTGTCCAGGAGTACATTCCTTCTCCTCGGCTCTGCAACAAGTGCTGGAGGTTTGGGCATGGTGCCCTCCGCTGCTCCGGGACTGTCTCTCTCTGTCCTTTGTGTGGTGGCGAAGGTCACTCTAAGTCGGAGTGCGCTTCTCCCCAGGCTCGTTGCCTCAACTGCGGTGAGGCCCATCCTACCTTCTCCCGTGCGTGTGTCCATTACAAGCTTGAGGCAGCCGTCCTCAACTTGAAGCACCGGGAGCGTTTATCTTTTCCTGAGGCGAGGCGCCAGGTTCGCCGGCTCCCGCCTTATGCTAATATCTCTTATGCTCGCGTGTTGCGCTCTTCCTCTCCTCGTCCTTCCCGCCTTCCTCAGACTCACAACCGTTTCCAGGCCTTGGACCCTGATGCGCCCACTGCCCCCTCCTCTGTCCCTTTGGGTTCTCTCCCGAAGGATCCTCCTCCTGGTCCTCTGTCTGGGGTTCCCCTTCCTTCTACCCGGTCTGTCGTGTCTTCTGTGTCTTCTTCCTCGTCCCCCTCCGATCCTCCTTCCCATCCTCTTCCTCCATCTATCGGCTCTCCCCGCCGCCTGTCGGTGCGGGCGGATGTCCATCGCTCTCCTAACGGCCGTCGTGTGTGCTCTCGTTCGGCTTCTCCTGTTGAGACACTGGAATCCGTTGCCCGGTACGTAGTTGCTGGGACACCGGTCTCTAAGTCAGAAGCGTAAGCCTGGCTCCTCTCCTTCCTCTTCCCCGGCGGGTAAGAAGGCTTCGCTTTCTTCCTCAGCTCCTCCTTCTGGCTCTGTTGCTCCTTCCCCTCCCGTTTCAGTGCTTGCGCCCCCTGTTCCTGCTATGGAGGTTTCTTTGGCCCCTGCTTCCCTTTCGGTTGCTGCTCTTGCTGGGGTGCGCTCCTCTCTTTCTACTCCCCCTCTTCCTGCTGCTGTCCTTGACTGCTCCTCTCCATTGTCTCCTCCTCCTCCTCCTCCTCCTCCGGACCCTGCCCGCCCACCTCTGATCTGTTCTCCCGTTTCCTTCCCTCCGTCTTTGCTCAGTTTACCCATGCCCCCTAACCCTGACTTTGCTGACCCTGATCCCGACCCTGATATTCTTTAACGTGCTCTGTTGGTCTTTCGCCTTTGTTTCTTCCTTGTTCTCTGTTTTTGTCCTTTCTCTTCTCGTCGTTGTCCATTCTTCAATGGAACGTTCGAGGTTATTACGCCAATTTCCTCGAACTCCAATTTCTGGTTCGCGGTTTTCGCCCCTTTGTGTCTGTCTCCAGGAGCCGATGCTTGGTGCTCGTCCTGGTCGTTTTCGTGGCTATTCCTTTCTCTCCCCCCCCCCAGCCATTGCTGGGGCTTCTAATTCTTCTGCTCTCTTGATTCGGGCTGATGTTCCCTTTGTTCCTTTACTTTTTCCTTCGCCTCTCCATTGTTCTGCTGCTCGTATCTTTGTGGGGAAATGGTACACAGTTTGTTCCATTTATCTCCCCCCGAGTGTCCCGCTCTCTCTTCCTGATTTGAAACACCTCCTAGACTCCTTGCCGGAGCCTGTGCTCCTGCTGGGTGACTTCAATTGTCGTCATTCTCTTTGGGGTGACGTTCTGACGAATACCCGGGGTCGCCTCCTTGAGCCGTTTCTCCTCTCTTCTTCCCTGTCTCTTCTGAATTCTGGTGAGCCCACTCATTTGGACTCTCGAACTCGCACCCTTTCTTGTCTTGATCTTTCTCTCTGCTCTTCTTCTCTTTACTTAGATTTCACATGGCAGGTTCTTGATGACCTCCATGGAAGTGATCATTTCCCCATCCTTGTTTCCTTTTTCTCTTTTCGCCCTTCCCTCTCTTTCCCTAGTGGCAGTTTGCTAAGGCGGACTGGACCCTTTTCCCTCAGTGCTACTCTCTCTGACCTCTCCCTTCTGCCCCTCTCTCGCGCTCTCCTCCTTTTTCATGACACTGTCTTCGACGCTGCCCTCCGCTCTATTCCTCGCTCTTCCTCTCGGGGTCCACGGAAGTGCGTTCCCTGGTGGAATGCGGACTGTGCTCGGGCTGTCCGCTGTAAGCGTGCAGCCTGGAAGAAGCACCGCCGTAGGCAGACGACCGATTCTTTTCTTTTCTTTCGGAAAGCGAGTGCGGTGGCCCGTAGGGCCATCCGTACGGCTAAACGTGAATGTTGGGCATCTTATGTCTCGACAATTACGTCCGAAACCCCTCTGGCCCAGATCTGGAAGCGTATCCGCAAGATAGCGGGTAAGTTCGTTCCCGATGTTTCACCGGTCCTTCACCTCCATGATACTCTTGTGGCGGACCCGTTGCAGGTCGCTTCCGAACTGGGTTCCCACTTTTCTTCTGTTAGCTCTGGTCTTCATCTTCCCCAATCTTTCCTTCTTCGTAAACCTGTCCTTGAGTCTCGTCCTTTAGATTTCTGCACTCATCTTCAGCTTCCCTATAATGATCCCTTCTCTCTCTCTGAACTTCGTTCTGCCCTGGCCCTCTGCGGTTCTACGGCGGCGGGCTCCGATGGTATTCATTATGAGATGCTTCGCCATCTCCCTCCGAGCACGTCTCATATTTACTGAGTCTGTATAATCGGATCTGGGAGTCGTCGTCAGTCCCTGAGGAATGGCTCGATGCCGTTGTCCTCCCTGTTCGCAAACCGGGGTCTCTGGGTACTTCCCCTAAGGACTTTCGCCCTATTGCTCTCACAAGTTGTGTCTGCAAACTCTTTGAACGTATGGTTAACGTTCGTCTGATGTGGTTCCTGGAACACCATCACCTCCTCTCCCCTTCTCAATTTGGTTTCCGCAAGTGCCGCAGCACGACAGATGTCCTGGTGAACTTGGAGGTCTATATTCGTACTGCTTTTGCTGCGAAGACCTCCGTTGTTGCCGTCCTTTTTGACCTAGAAAGGCTTACGACACCACTTGGCGTTATCATATCCTATCTCAACTTCATTCTTTTGGCCTTCGTGGTCATCTCCCTCTCTTTCTCCGCAGCTTCCTCTCTCGTCGTTCCTTTCGGGTGCGCCTTGGTCCGCTCTCTCTCCCCTTTTCAGCAATACGAAGGTGTGCCCCAGGGTAGTGTTCTGAGCACTACTCTTTTTCTGGTTGCCCTCAATGGTCTTCTTTCCTCTCTTCCTTCTGGTGTCTTCTCCGCTCTCTATGTCGATGATCTTACCCTTTGTTGTCAGGGTGATGATTCGCCTCTCCTTCAACGCCGGCTTCAACTTGCGATTGATGCCGTGTCGTCTTGGGCCACAGGTCATGGCTTCAAGTTCTCTACTTCTAAGACTTGTGCCATGACTTTTACGCGGAAACGGGTTGTTCTTCGTCCCTCTTTGTCACTTTATGGTCATCCCCTTGAATACAAAGATTCCGCGAAGCTTTTGGGGTTATTCCTTGACACTCGTTTGTCTTGGTCTCCCCATATCTCTTACCTCCGTGTTGAGTGCTCTAAGTCCCTTACCCTCCTTCGGGTCTTGTCCCATACTTCTTGGGGGGCAGATAGGCGCACTCTCCTTGCTTTACATTCCTCTCTCGTCCTGTCTAAGCTCGATTATGGTTGCCCTGCTTACTCGTCTGCTTCTCCTTCTACTCTTCGCCGTCTTGATGCTTTGCACCATACTGGGTTGCGCCTCAGTTCTGGTGCCTTTCGTTCGACTCCCGTCCTTAGCTTGTATGTTGACACTGGCTTCCTGTCTCTCCAGGACCGCCGTGATCGCTACTGTCTTCGCTATCTTGCGGTCCTTGCAACATCCTTCCTCTCGCCTCTGTCGTGCTTTAACTTTTACCCTCCTGCGGTTCCTGTTCCTCTTCACCACTCCCTCTTTCTGTCCGGTTATCTCGCCTACAGGATTCTCTTTCCGTTCGTATTTCTGATGTTTCTCCTCGTGTTGTTCCTTCTTTGCCCCCGTGGAGGGTCCCTCTTCCGCGGTTTTGTACATCCTTGACTCGTATCACTAAAGCTTTTACCCCTCCTACAGTTCTAAAACGCCTTTTCCTCGAGCACTTTTCTTCTCACTCCCGCTCCGTTTCTGTCTTCACGATGGGTCTAAGTCAGCGGACGGTGTTGGCTACTCTGTTGTTTTTCCTGATCGCACTTATATGTGTCGCTTGCCTCCGGAGACTAGCATCTTTACAGCGGAACTTTATGCTATTCTCTATGCTCTTCGTCTCCTGCTTTCTCGTTGTCAGTCTTCCTTTGTGGTTGTTGTTGACTCTCGTAGTGCCCTCATGGCTCTCGGGTGCTTTAATCCAGTTCATCCGGTAGTTGTCGAGATCCAGCATTGGCTGTTTCTCGTTCACAGTAAATTTAAGTCGGTTGAGTTTTGTTGGGTTCCCAGCCATATTGGCGTGTCTTTAAATGAGCGTGCGGATGCTGCCGCTAAGGAAGCTGTCCGCTCTTGTCCCATCTCTCGTAAAGGCATTCCGTATTCCGACTTTTACCCGGTTATCCATTCCTCAGTCCTTACCCGTTGGCAGGCTTCTTGGTTGTCTGTTACTGGTAACAAGCTACGTACTCTTAAATGTTGTGTTTCCTCGTGGCCGTCCTCCTTCCACCGTAACCGGCGGTGGGAAACAGCTCTGCGAGGTTGCGTATTGGCCATACTCGCTTAACCCATGGTCACTTGATGGAGCGCCGCCCTGCTCCTTATTGTCCTAGTTGCATTGTCCCTCTTACGGTCGTGCATGTCCTTCTTGAATGTCCTGACTTCCAGGACGAGCGTGTGTCTTGCTTTCCGACCGCCCCTCGCGGTCACCTGTCCCTCGATAGAATTCTTGGTGACTCGGATACTTTTGATATCGTTCGCCTTATGCGTTTTTGTTCTCGTATTGGCATCCTTGGTGATATTTAGCGCCCTCTGATTATTTTGCGTATTTGATGGTGCTACATAGCCTTCCCGGTTTGGTGCCTTCTTTTGATAATTACTTACTTACACCAGTACAGTGCTGCAAGGTGCGAGATGTGTACAGCGTAACTTCACAATCATCTCAAGTGGATGCTGCTTTGCCTACTGCCCAACTTCAAGTGAAGAACAGAGGATCCAAGATCACCATACGTGGACTATTTGATGAAGGTTCCCAGAGAACTTTCATTACTCAAAGGGCAGCAGAGGCACTTAATTTACAACCAATAGGACAGGTAAAATTAAACTTGTCAGGGTTCATGATAAATCGAGGAACCCATGAATACTCAGTAGTTCAACCGCTTGTACGACTAGGTAGTCATGCCAAGGCTGTCCAAGCCATTGTTGTAGATCAAATACCTTTAGACTTAAATATTAAGGGTCTGGGGTACACAGCCCACTTCCTGCAGGAACGTGAAATTAATTTGGCTGACAAGAAGTTAACGTCTGACCGCCTTAACAATGTAGATGTACTAGTAGGAGCCGACTACTATTACCAATTCATAACTGGACATGTTAAACGATTGGGAATGAATATGCTCCAATCTGCAGGTGGCTACTTACTTACTGGTAAAGTTCTGAATGTGAACAAGCCTAAGCCTGCCAACAATAATAAATTAGTCAGCAGTAAATCAATTCTCCAGCAGCAAGCTAAAGGGAGAAACACAGCTGAGTAATAAACTCAGATTGAATGTAGTGCAATTGATACTCGCCGAGATGTTTCATAGCTCTCGGTGAAAACCAATGGTCCGTACTCAAACAAGTACAAGTCACAGCGACCAAGCATTGAATTCACTGCAGACCTAGAATTATTCTCGACAAGTAGTAATTGACCACACTCAGTCTTCCTAGATAAATTGTAATGTTGGGCTAGAGAATCTAGTACTCCCTAGGTAATTAATAATGTTAGGCTAGAGAATCTAGCACTCAATGCCACTGGCATATCCTGAATTTAGTAATACTATGAAGTCATCAAGCAACTCCAGTAATTACAAATTCACTAGGACCACTGGTTCACTATACTTGCGCTTAAAGGTTTGCCAAGAAAACCTTCTTAATACCATGTTTTCTGCACTAAGAGTTAGTAATAAATACTTGCATCAATTTGTTTGAGTTGTTTTTCTTTCGTTTCTGCTTGATTAGTGTAGGAGCGCAGCACGAACAAACTTGCAAACTTACCAATACGTAAGCGAATTTACAGAGAACTAATAACCCGTGAAACGTTTAGGTTGGGAAAATGTTACAAATTATCTTGAATAGGATTAATCGTAACAGCAATTTAATTTCCAGCAATCTTAGGTTTCTCTTTGTTTAATGCATTATCGTTAAACATCAGCATTGTTAATTAACATGCTTCATGAGCTTAATATAGCTCACCTTAGAATTAACGTAATAATATGAGTGCTTGTTCCCCATGCGCGTACGAGCTTAATATTGCTCGCCATGACAATCGAACGCTTTAATGTTCCCCATGCCACGAGCACTGCTCGCCATGATAATTGAATGAGGCAATACTCCACCTCGTTAATTCGAGTTCACTGAACTCGCCCTGTTAACTGTTAACGAGCTCACTGCAGCTCACCCTGTCAACACTGTTGACGAGTTCACTGAACTCACCTGTTAAACTGTTAACGAGCTCACTGCAGGTCACCCTGTCAACACTGTTGATGAGTTCAATGTAACTCACCCTGTTAGCACTGCTAACGAGCTCACTGCAGCTCACCCTGTCAACACTGTTGACGAGTTCAATATAACTCACCCTGTTAGCACTGCTAATGAGCTCACTGTAGCTCACCTGTCAACACCTGTTGACGAGTTCACTGTAACTCACCTGTTAGCACTGCTAACGAGCTCACTGCAGCTCCCCTGTCAACACTGTTGACGAGTTCAATGTAACTCACCCTGTTAGCACTGCTAACGAGCTCGCTGCAGCTCACCCTGTCAACACTGTTGACGAGTTCAATGTAACTCACCCTGTTAGCACTGCTAACGAGCTCACTGTAGCTCACCCTGTCAACACTGTTGACGAGTTCACTGTAACTCACCCTGTTAGCACTGCTAACGAGCTCAATATAGCTCACCATGGTTCATGAGTTCAATATAGCTCGACCTGTTAAAGAGCTCAATAGAGCTCACAATGTTAATTGAGTACATTTTTGCTCACAATTAGCTTAGTCCCTTACTTAGGTAGGTTAGAAATTTAAACCATTTATTTAGGTAGGTATTAGGGACTTTAATAGTGTCACTGAGTACTAGCCTAATCTGTACTCACCATTAATTACAGTTGACTATACTTATAGAGACTGATTTAATAACTCAATTTCATGTAAAGGTGATTCGTATTAATAAGTTTACAGTGTCAAGCCTATGAGCTGCCATTCAATAGCTCATAAGTCAGAATGACTAGGCTACTAATCTCACTGTCGATTCAGAATTTTCCTTGATTTTAAGAATAAACTTTTTCAGTTCTCTACTTTTCCATTATTTTAGCTAGTTAGCAAATTAGTTGTACCATCAGTCAGAATGACTACTGCACGACAGTGCACATTAAATTCAATTTCCTCATTTGAATTTGGGGTGATCATGATGCTGCGTGATGTATTGTCTAGTAACTCAATAGTTACAAGTCACAGCGACCCTAGACAGTGACCTTAATGTAGTGTCATAGTCTCCTTGATCTTAAATGACTAATAATACTTTACTGTATAATTATACAATAGTTTATCAGTTCTTAGGAACTTATTCTGAGTTTGCCTACGATTCAGCAGCTACGTAATACACCATTACATGTCACTGCGACCCTAGTTTTGTGAGTTTATTGTGAGCTTTAGAGAGTTCCTGATTACCGATAACTTAATCATTTAATGTTTCAATAATTAATACGTGTTTCCACTAAGGGAAACTACAAGCCTATTATAATTCTTAACTAAGAGCAATTCTTTAATTATTGTGTAGGATATAAATAACATGTTTCATTTGACATGAAATTAGCAAGACTTAAGTTTCTTGTAAGTCCTTGATAAATACGGGACATTCGTTATGTGTGTACTAACATACTAACATACTAACATACTAATATACTAATATTAATCTCAACTTCGGGATAGGTCCAGTACTCCACATTACACTACGACCCTAGAATCCTCCCCCCGGAGTTATGTTGGAAATTTCCAACACTTAATACAACACTGTTGTATTCTCATTAATTATTACTAATTCTACTAATCATTGTAGTGATTCAAATTAACCCAAAGTAGAGTTAGCATGTACTAATAATTACATCTGTACAATAGGCTAGAATTCTTACGTCACCCGACGCCAGTATTGCGTCACATTTCATTGTAATAAACACATTTATATCCAATGTGCCTGAGAATGGAATTCGATTCTCTATAAACAACGGCGTTCTGTGTGATAATTAATTACAGATAAACTGATCTCCAACTAAAGCCAAATAAAGCGTTTATAGTTATAGCTGTTATCTAGTACTAAAATTAACGTCACGCGTGAATGCCCTGGAGAGACATTAATTCTTCTCCATTGTTCCTTTACTATCATAGAACTGGCAAATAATAATATTTAACTCTTCCAAATACTAAACCCGTCCTAACCCAAGCATTTCAAGCACAACCGCGAGAAATGATAATATCCATAATAAATAATTTGGTTAACAAACGCGGGACGCGGAGCGGGGCGGAGAGGACGCCAGTCCACATGTTGAAGCGCTCACGAGCAGACCTGTTCACGAGGTGCTCACAAGGAGACGCCATTACCCAGCCACCAGGGTACCCAGCAAACAATTTTAGGTTGCCACAACATATCTGGAAAGTATTTGAAAGGATTGGAAACGTTTGTTTTATCGTATCAGATACGGATTAGTGTGTGGACTTAAATAGGTTTCCAAAACTTATAACCAAACCCTACGTATCTAACACTAATTTGAGATGTTGTGGCAACTTTACAATCCTAACATGAGTCATTCATAATCCATTCATATACCAATATGAATCTCTTATGAAAGGTTTGAGCCTATAAATCTGAACCCTTTTCACATCTTTGTGTTTAAAGTTAAAATTTCTTGAAATTAAATTATATTATTTTATATTATATTATTTTTATTATATTTTATTTTATATTATCTTATTATTTTCAATTTAAATATTAAACCAATTTAAGGGTAAAAAAAAATCTAATAATTTATATTTCTTTATTATTTACTAACAATTATAATTATTTACTAACGGAGAGAAGGGAGGCTGTACGGTGGAGCAGTGGCGGCTGTGGCGGACAGTGGCGGCGGTGGCGGATAGTGGCGGCGGGCAGACAGTGGTGGCGGGCGGGACTGTGGCGGCGGTGGCGGACAGTGGCGGGCGGGCGGACAGTGGTGGCGGTGGCTGATAGTGGCGGCGGGGCGGACAGTGGCGGCGGTGGCGGACAGTGGTGGCAGTGGCGACGGTGGCGGACAGGTGGCGGCTGTGGCGGACATTGGCGGCGGTGGCGGACAGTGGCGGCGGGCGGACAGTGGCGGCGGTGGCGGACAGTGGCGGCGGTGGCGGACAGTGGCGGCATGCGGACAGTGGCAGCGGGCGGACGGTGGCGGACAGTGTTGGCAGTGGGCGGACAAGTGGTGGCGGTGGCGGAGAGTGGTGGCGGTGGCGGAGAGTGGTGGCGGTGGCGGACAGTGGTGGCGGTGGCGGACAGTGGCGGCGGGCGGACAGTGGCGGCTGTGGCGGATAGTGGCGGCGGGCGGACAGTAGCGGCTGTGGCGGACAGTGGCGGCTGTGGCGGAGAGTGGCGGCTGTGGTGGACAGGTGCGGCGGTGGTGGACAGTGGCGGCATGCGGACAGTGGCGGCGGCGGGCGGACAGTGGTGGCGGTGCGGACAGTGGTGCGGTGGCGGAGAGTGGTGGCGGACAGTGGTGGCGGACAGTGGTGGCGGTGGCGGACAGTGGCGGCGGTGGCGGAGAGTGGCAGCTGTGGTGGACAGTGGCGGCGGTGGGGGACAGTGGCGGCATGCGGACAGTGGGCGGCGGTGGCGGAGTGTGGCGGCGGGCGGACAGTGGCGGCTGTGGCGGACAGTGGTGGCGGTGGCAGGACAGTGGTGGTGGGTGGCGGCGGGCGGACAGTGGCGGCTGTGGCGGACAGTGGCGGGCTGTGGCGGACAGTGGCGGCATGGCGGACAGTGGCGGCGGGCGGACAGTGGTGGCGGTGGCGGACAGTGGTGGCGGTGGCGGACAGTGGTGGCGGTGGCGGACACTGGCGGCTGTGTGGCGGTGGCGGACAGTGGCGGCGGTGGCGGACAGTGGCGGCGGTGGCGGTGGTGGCGGGCGGTGGTGGTGGGCAGTAGTGGTGGGCGGTGGCGGGCGGTGGCGGCTGTGATGGGTGGTGGCGATCGGCGGTGGTGGGGGCTGGTGGCGGCTGGCGGTGGCGACTGTGGCAACGGCGGTGACGGCTGATAGTGGGCGGTGGTGGCGGCTGGTGGTGGCGGCTGGTGGCGGGCGGTGGCAGCTGGTGGCGGCGGCTGGTGGCAGCTGGTGGCGGTGGTGGCGGCTAGTGGTGACGGGTGGTGCAGTGGCAGCTGATGGCGGCTGGTGGTGGCGGTGATGGCGGCTGGTGGTGGCGGCTGGTGGTGGCGGGTGGCGGCTGGCGGTGGCGACTGTGGCAACGGGCGGTGGCGGCTGGTGGTGGTGGCAGCTGGTAGCGGGCGGTGGCGGCTGGTGGCGGGCGGTGGTGGCGGCTGGTGGTGGTAGCAGCTGGTGGCGGGCGGTGGCGGCTGGTGGCGGTGGCAGCTGATGGTGGCTGGTGGTGGCGGTGATGGCGGCTGGTGGTGATGGTGGCGGTGATGGCGGCTGGTGGCGGCTGGTGGCGGGGGCAGCTGATGGTGGCTGGTGGTGGCGGTGATGGCGGCTGGTGGTGGTGGTGGCAGTGATGGAGGCTGGTGGTGGTGGGGGCGGTGATGGCTGCTGGTGGCGGGCGGTGGCGGCTGGTGGTGGCGGCGGTGGTGGGTGGTGGTGGCGGCGGAGGTGGGTAGTGGTGGCGGCTGTGGTGGGTGGTGGTGGTGGCGGCGGCTGTGGTGGTGGCGGGTGGCGGCTGGTGGTGGTGGGTGGTGGCGGGGTGGTGGTGGGTGGTGGCGGGCAGCGGTGGCTGTGTTGGCGGCTGGCGGTGGCGACTGTGGCAACGGGCGGTGGCGGCTGATGGTGGGCGGTGGTGGCGGTTGGTGGTGGTGGCAACTGGTGGCGGGCGGTGGCGGCTGGTGGTGGTGGCAGCTGGTGGCGTTGGCAGCTGATGGTGGCTGGTGGTGGCGGGTGGCGGCTGGTGGTGGCGGTGGTGGGTGGTGGCGGCTGGTGGCGGGTGGCGGTGGTGGGTGGCGGCTGGTGGTGGTGGTGGTGGCGGCTGGTGGCGGGTGGCGGTGGTGGGTGGCGGCTGGTGGCGGTGGCGGCTGGTGGCGGCCACTTGGGACACACCCCTCACCACTGAAGGTCTGAGCACAACTAACCATGTGTCTCTCTCACCACCAGCTGAGTGTTGCCAGCTCGCGCTCTCAAAATGTTTCCTTCAAAGATTGTATATTATCTTTGAACAACAAGTTTGATTATCAAGGAAATAATGCATATATTAATGTCACATTAATACTGTGCAATATCTTTTTACATTCTGCTAAATAATTATAATTTGAAACAGGACAAAAAATCCAACATATATATAAAAACCAACATTAGAGATCACGAGGCCTAGGCTATCTGTGACCACACATCCTGCTTCCCTGGCCTGCTACCCTCTCACACCTCACACTCTTAACTCACTCTCATAATCACTCTCACTCTCAATCACTCTTACGCACTATTACTCACTCTTACTCTCAATCACTCTTACACACTATTACTCACTCTTACTCTTAGTCATCCTTACTCACTCTCATACTCACTCTTACTCTCATACTCACTCTTACTCTCTGTCACTCTTACTCTCATACTCACTCTTATTCTCTGTCACTTACTCTCTGTCACTTTACTCTCTGTCACTCTTACTCTCTGTCACTCTTACTCTCTGTCACTCTTACTCTCTGTCACTCTTACTCACTCTCAGTCACCCTTACCCATTCTTACTCACTCTTACTCTCAATCACTCTTACTCTCATTCTTACTCTTACTCACTCTTACTCTCACTCTTACTCTTACTCTCACTCTTACTCCCAATCACTCTTACTCTCAATCACTCTTATTCTCATTCTTACTCTTACTCTTACTCCCAATCACTTACTCCCAATCACTCTTACTCTCAATCACTTTTACTCTCATTCTTACTCTTACTCACTCTTACTCTCAATCACTCATATTCTCATTCTTACTCCTACTCTCACTCTTACTCCTACTCTCACTCTTACTCCTACTCCCAATCACTCATACTCCCAATCACTCTTACTCCCAATCACTCTTACTCGCAATCACTCTTACTCTCAATCACTCTTACTCTCAATCACTCTTACTCTCACTCTTACTCTCAATCACTCTTACTCTCACTAACTCTCAATCACTCTTACTCACTCTCATACTCTCATACTCTCATACTCACTCTTACTCTCTGTCACTCTTACTCTCATACTCACTCTTACTCTCTGTCACTCTTACTCTCTGTCACTCTTACTCTCTGTCAATCTTACTCTCTGTCAATCTTACTCTCTGTCACTTACTCTCTGTCACTCTTACTCACTCTGTCACCCTTACCCATTCTTACTCACTCTTACTCTCATACTCTTACTCTCATCACTCTTACTCTCATCACTCCTACTCCCAATCACTCCTACTCCCAATCACTCCTACTCTCAATCACTCTTACTCTCATTCTTACTCTTACTCACTCTTACTCTCACTCTTACTCTTACTCCCAATCACTCTTACTCTCAATCACTCTTATTCTCATTCTTACTCTTACTCTCACTCTTACTCTTACTCCCAATCACTCTTACTCCCAATCACTCTTACTCTCAATCACTCTTACTCTCATTCTTACTCTTACTCACTCTTACTCTCAATCACTCATATTCTCATTCTTACTCCTACTCTCACTCTTACTCCTACTCTCACTCTTACTCCTACTCCCAATCACTCTTACTCCCAATCACTCTTACTCCCAATCACTCTTACTCCCAATCACTCTTACTCTCAATCACTCTTTCTCTCAATCACTTACTCTCTTACTCTCAATCACTCTTACTCTCAATCACTCTTACTCACTCTCATACTCACTCTTACTCTCATACTCACTCTTACTCTCTGTCACTCTTACTCTCATACTCACTCTTACTCTCATACTCACTCTTACTCTGTCACTCTTACTCTCTGTCACTCTTACTCTGTCACTCTTCCCTGTCACTCTTACTCTCTGCCACTCTTACTCTCTGCCACTCTTACTCTCTGCCACTCTTACTCCCAATCACTCTTACTCCCAATCACTCTTACTCTCAATCACTCTTACTCTCATTCCTTTACTCTTACTCACTCTTACTCTTACTCCCAATCACTCTTACTCTCAATCACTCTTACTCTCATTCTTACTCTTACTATCAATCACTCATATTCTCATTCTTACTCCTACTCTCACTCTTACTCCTACTCTCACTCTTACTCTACTCTCACTCTTACTCCTACTCCCAATCACTCTTACTCCCAATCACTCTTACTCCCAATCACTCTTACTCTCAATCACTCTGATTCTCAATCACTCTGACTCTCACTCTAACTCTCAATCACTCTTACTCTCATACTCACCCTTACTCTCAATCAATCTTACTCACTCTGTCACTCTTACTCTCACTCACTCTTACTCACTCTTACTCACTCTCACTCACTCTTACTCACACTTACACACTCTCACTCACCTTCAGTCACTCTTACCCACTCTCGCTCACTTACTCACTCTAGTTAATAAGAACACGCCAATATAAGACAACAAAACGTTGTCAGATTCTTTCACACCACTTTCCAGCAACTTTTATAATTTATATAAATTATCTTAGGGAAAATGCATAAATTATATATTTAAACATGATATTAGTGTTTAGTGGAAAGCATAAGGAGTCAAATTGTGTTAAAAAGAGCGATTTTTAGAAAATTTGGAAAACTACTTTTTTCTGATCATATTATAACTAAATGATTTTGAACGTTTCACTGAGCCAATAAATATCATTCACAATTTATTAATGAATTTTACCAAAAAAACACCATAAATTTTATATTTAAACATGTAAAAACTATTTGTAATACATTAGGAACAAAATAGTTGTAGAAAAACAATTTATTTAAACCTTTGTGTTTGGATTTTTTTATTTAAAGTTTCTCAAAGGCTCTCCTGCACCATTCTCAATGCAAATCATTCCCACGCCTATGGGAAGAGATAGATCAACGTTTTCTAGATGATTTGTGTTTGCTGGGTAGACGCTATCAAATCTCCAGAAGAAAGTCGCCACTGTGAGGTGTGAAGAACCTTGCAGACAATACCTTCACTGGTGTCAGTGTCATTTACGGAACCTGTTAAATTTGGTTCTATGTAACTCCATGTGACCGGCCAGTGGAGCGCGTCAGTATCTAGGATAGACAAGTCTAGAGCCTAGGACGCGACCTTCGGCAAGCCTTAACTTACACAGTGCCCATATTAGCTAAGTACCTTATCCTTATTTGATGCATCAGATCGGGGGTGGGTTTATAGCTGGTAGCTTGTCGTGACAATGTATGACAACAAAAAATCACAGGTCATTATCTTTCTCTTACCATTAATATTAATTTATTGAGCATAGAAATCCAGTAGTTTAATTTGTTGCTACTGGAAACAATTGTTTTTGCAGCGTGTGTGTGAAGAATTCTCCGAGCTGCCATTTCCATGTTAATCAACTCCCAGTGTTCCATGACGAGTCCAGGGGAATCAGAGGAAGCGTCGTGACTAACTTCTAAGGAATCGTCATTAAGCTAAGATTCCCTTTGTATTCCTCGAATTTATTATCTGTACTCTTTTACATGCAGACTCTGTTCATTGGATTAACATGTGTTTATTATGATCATTATTATTTATGTTCATAATCTATGTTTTTTTTTTTCTGAGATATATACAAGAGTTGTTACATTCTTGTACAGCCACTAGTACGCGTAGCGTTTCGGGCAAGTCCCTGGAATACGATCCCCTGCCGCGAAGAATCGTTTTTTCATCCAAGTACACATTTTACTGTTTCGTTAAACAGAGGCTACAGTTAAGGAATTGCGCCCAGTAAATCCTCCCCGGCCAGGATACGAACTCATGACATAGCGCTCGCGGAACGCCAGGAGAGTGTCATACCACTATACCACGGAGACTGCAAATCATTAATGTTCCCATTAATGATAACGATAATGATTTCATAAGTATTCATAGGATTAGATTATTATACATTGGACTGGTGAACGAACCACACTAGTTCCTGGACGTACTGAGTTCCAGTAATAACCCCCCAATGTAGGTGTTTGAGGCTTTGATTCATTAATTATACAGCCCATTAATTATTTCAGTGATCATATTCTCTAGTATTTTATCCATAGTTACTGGTTCATCTAGGAATTTTCTAATGATCATATTTTATCAGTTTCCCTCTTTACTATAAAAGCGGGTGGTCCTTCGTAATTTCTTTTACTATATTAATATTTAAATAATTAGATTCAAGCCCCAAATGTCCCACATCTCCTGTTGAGACGCTAGAATCCGTTGCCAGTACGTGGTTGCTGGAACACCTGTCTCTTTACGTCAGAAGCGTAAACCTGGCTCCTCTCCTTTCTCCTCCCCGGCGGGTAAGAAGGTTTCACTTTCTTCCTCGGCCCTTACTTCTGCCTCTCTCGCTCCTTCCCCTCCCATTTCGGTGGGTTGCCCCCTGTTCCTGCTATGGAGGTTTCTTTAGCCCCCCTCCAGGACCGCCGTGATCGCTACTGTCTTCGCTATCTTGCGCGGTCCTTGCAACATCCTTCCTCTCGCCTCTGTCGTGCTCTAACTTTTACCCCTCCTGCGGTTCCTGTTCCTCTTCACCACCTCCCTCTTTCTGTCCGGTTATCTCGCCTACAGGATTCTCTCTCCGTTCGTATTTCTGATGTTTCTCCTCGTGTTGTTCCTTCTTTGCCCCCGTGGAGGGTCCCTCTTCCGCGGTTTTGTACTTCCTTGACCCATATCACTAAAGCTTTTACCCCTCCTACGGTTCTAAAACGCCTTTTCCTTGAGCACTTTTCTTCTCACTCCCGCTCCGTTTCTGTCTTCACCGGTGGGTCTAAGTCAGCGGACGGTGTTGGCTACTCTGTTGTTTTTCCTGATCGCACTTATATGTGTCGCTTGCCTCCGGAGACTAGCATCTTTACAGCGGAACTTTATGCTATTCTCTATGCTCTTCGTCTCCTGCTTTCTCGTTGTCAGTCTTCCTTTGTGGTTGTTGTTGACTCTCGTAGTGCCCTCATGGCTCTCGGGTCCTTTAATCCGGTTCATCCAGTAGTTGTCGAGATCCAGCATTGGCTGTTTCTCGTTCACAGTAAATTTAAGTCGGTTGAGTTTTGTTGGGTTCCCAGCCATATTGGTGTGTCTTTAAATGAGCGTGCGGATGCTGCCGCTAAGGAAGCTGTCCGCTCTTGTCCCATCTCTCGTAAAGGCATTCCGTATTCCGACTTTTACCCGGTTATCCATTCCTCAGTCCTTACCCGTTGGCAGGCTTCTTGATTGTCTGTTACTGGTAACAAGCTACGTACTCTTAAATGTTGTGTTTCCTCGTGGCCGTCCTCCTTCCACCGTAACCGGCGGTGGGAAACAGCTCTGGCGAGGTTGCGTATTGGCCATACTCGCTTAACCCATGGTCACTTGATGGAGCGCCCCCCTGCTCCTTATTGTCCTAGTTGCATTGTCCCTCTTACGGTCGTGCATGTCCTTCTTGAATGTCCTGACTTCCAGGACGAGCGTGTGTCTTGCTTCCGACCGCCCCTCGCGGTCACCTGTCCCTCGATAGAATTCTTGGTGACTCGGATACTTTTGATATCGTTCGCCTTATGCGTTTTTGTTCTCGTATTGGCATCCTTGGTGATATTTAGCGCCCTCTGATTATTTTGCGTATTTGATGGTGCTACATAGCCTTCCCGGTTTGGTGCCTTCCTTTGATAATTACTTACTTACTTCTTTAGCCCCTGCTTCCCTCTCAGTTGCTGCCCTTGCTGAGGTACGCTCCCCTCTTTCTACCCCTCCTCTTCCTGCTGATGTCCTTGCCTGCTCCACTCCGTTGTCTCCTCCTCTTCCTCCTCCTCCTCCTCCTCCTCCGGACCCCGCCCGCCCGCCTCTGATCTGTTCTCCCGTTTCCTTCCCTCCGTCTTTGCTCAGTTTACCCATGCCCCCTAACCCTGACTTTGCTGACCCTGATCCCGACCCTGATATTCTTTAACGTGCTCTGTTGCTCTTTCGCCTTTGTTTCTTCCTTGTTCTCTGTTTTTGTCCTTTCTCTTTTCGTCGTTGTCCATTCTTCAATGGTACGTTCGAGGTTATTACGCCAATTTCCTCGAACTCCAACTTCTGATTTCGCGGTTTTCGCCCCTTTGTGTCTGTCTCCAGGAGCCGATGCTTGGTGCTCGTCCTGGTCGTTTTCGTGGCTATTCCTTTCTCTCCCCCCCTCCAGCTGTTGCTGGGGCTTCTAATTCTTCTGCTCTTTTGATTCGTGCTGATGTTCCCTTTGTTCCTTTACTTTTTCCTTCGCCTCTCCATTGTTCTGCTGCTCGTGTCTTTGTGGGGAAATGGTACACTGTTTGTTCCATTTATTTCCCCCCGAGTGTCACGCTTTCTCTTCCTGATTTGAAACACCACCTAGGCTCCTTGCCGGAGCCTGTGCTCCTGCTGGGTGACTTCAATTGTCGTCATTCTCTTTGGGGTGACGTTCTGACGAATACCCGGGGTCGCCTTTTTGAGCCGTTTCTCCTCTCTTCTTCCCTGTCTCTTCTGAATTCTGGTGAGCCCACTCATTTGGACTCTCGGACTCGCACCCTTTCTTGTCTTGATCTTTCTCTCTGCTCTTCTTCTCTTTACTTAGATTTCACGTGGCAGGTTCTTGATGACCTCCATGGAAGTGATCATTTCCCCATCCTTGTTTCCTTTTTCTCTTTTCGCCCTTCCCTCTCTTTCCCTAGGTGGCAGTTTGCTAAGGCGGACTGGACCCTATTTTCCCTCAGTGCTACTCTCTCTGACCTCTCCCTTCTGCCTCTCTCTCCCACTCTCCTCCTTTTTCATGACACTGTCTTCAACGCTGCCCTCTGCTCTATCCCTCGCTCTTCCTCCCGGGGTCCACGGAAGTGCGTTCCCTGGTGGAATGCGGACTGTGCTTGGGCTGTCCGCTGTAAGCGTGCAGCCTGGAAGAGGCACCGCCGTAGGCAGACGACCGATTCTTTTCTTTTCTTTCGGAAAGCGAGTGCGGTGGCCCGTAGGGCCATCCGTACGGCTAAACGTGAATGTCGGCATCTTATGTCTCAACAATTACGTCCGAAACTCCTCTGGCCCAGATCTGGAAGCGTATCCGCAAGATAGCGGGTAAATTCGTTCCCGATGTTTTCCACCGGTCCGTCACCTCCCTGATACTCTGTGGCGGACCCGTTGCAGGTCGCTTCCGTACTGGGTGCCCACTTTTCTTCTGTTAGCTCTGGTCTTCATCTTCACCAATCTTTTCTTCTTCGTAAACCTGTCCTTGAGTCTCGTCCTTTAGATTTCTGCACTCGTCTTCAACTTCCCTATAATGATCCCTTCTCTCTCTCTGAACTTCGTTCTGCCCTGGCCCTCTGCGGTTCTACGGCGGCGGGCTCCGATGGTATTCATTATGAGATGCTTCGCCATCTCCCTCCGTGCACGTCTCAGTATTTACTGAGTCTGTATAATCGGATCTGGGAGTCGTCGTCAGTCCCCGAGGACTGGCTCGATGCCGTTGTCCTCCCTGTTCGCAAACCGGGGTCTCTGGGTACTTCCCCTAAGGACTTTCGCCCTATTGCTCTCACAAGTTGTGTCTGCAAACTCTTTGAACGTATGGTTAACGTTCGTCTGATGTGGTTCCTGGAACACCATCACCTCCTCTCCCCTTCTCAATTTGGTTTCCGCAAGTGCCGCAGCACGACAGATGTCCTGGTGAACTTGGAGGTCTATATTCGTACTGCTTTTGCTGCGAAGACACTCCGTTGTTGCCGTCCTTTTTGACCTGGAAAAGGCTTACGACACCACTTGGAGATATCATATTCTATCTCAACTTCATTCTTTTGGCCTTCGTGGTCGTCTCCCTCTCTTTCTCCGCAGCTTCCTCTCCCGTCGTTCCTTTCGGGTGCTTTTTGGCACCGCGCTCTCGGCCTCTTTTCAGCAATACGAAGGTGTGCCCCAGGGTAGTGTTTCAGAGCACTACTCTTTTCTTGTTGCCCTCAATGGTCTTCTTTCTTCTCTTCTTTCTGGTGTCTTCTTTGCTCTCTATGTCGATGATCTTACCCTTTGCTGTCAGGGTGATGATTCGCCTCTCCTTCAGCGCTGGCTTCAACTTGCAATTGATGCCGTGTCGTCATGGGCCACCGATCATGGCTTCAAGTTCTCTACTTCTAAGACTTGTGCCATGACTTTTACGCGGAAACAGGTTGTTCTTCGTCCCTCTTTGTCACTTTATGGTCATCCCCTTGAATACAAAAATTCCACGAAGCTTTTGGGGTTATTCCTTGACACTCGTTTGTCTTGGTCTCCCCATATCTCTTACCTTCGTGTTGAGTGCTCTAAGGCCCTTGCCCTCCTTCGGGTATTGTCCCATACTTCTTGGGAGCAGATAGGCGCACTCTCCTTGCTTTACATTCTTCTCTTGTCCTGTCTAAGCTCGATTATGGTTGCCTTGCTTACTCGTCTGCTTCTCCTACTCTTCGCCGACTTGATGCTTTGCACCTTACTGGGTTGCGTTTCAGTTCTGGTGCCTTTCGTTCGACTGTCGTCCTCTGCTTGTATGTTGACACTGGCATCCTGTCTCTGCAGGACCGCCGTGATCGCTAATGTCTTCGCTCTCTTGCATGGTCCTTGCAGCATCTTTCCTCTGCCGTGCTTTAACATTTGCCCATCCTGCGGTTCCTGTTCCTTTTCAGCACCTTCCCCTTTCTGTCCGGTTATCGCGCTTACAGCATTCTCTTTCGGTTCGTATTTCTAATATTTCTCCCATATTGTTCCTTCTTTGCCCCCATCGAGAGTCCCCCTTCCGCAGTTTTGTACATCCTTAACCCGCATCACTAAAGCTTTTACCCCTCCTACAGTTCTGAAACGCCTTTTCCTTGAACACTTTTCTTCTCACTCCCGTTCTGTTTCCATCTTCACTGATGGGTCTAAATCTGCAGACGGTGTTGACTACTGTTGTTTATCCTGATTGCACTTGTGTGTCGCTTACCTCTGGAGACTAGCATCTTCACAGCGGAACTTTATGATATTCTTTTTGCTCTTCGTCTCCTTTCTAGTTGTTAATCTTCCTTTGTTGTTGTTGTTGACTCGTAGTGCCCTCATGACTCTCGGGTTCTTTAATCCGGTTCATCCAGTGGTTGTCGAGATCCAGCATTAGCTGTTTCTTTGTTCACAGTAAACTTAAGTCGGTTTAGTTTTATTGGGTTCCAGCCATATTGGTGTCTCTTTAAATGAGCGTGCGGATGCTGCCGCAAGGGAAGCTGTCCACTCTTGTCCCATCTCTCAAAAAGGTATTCCATATTTCGACTTTTACCTGGTTATCCATTCCTCCATCCATACCCGTTGGCAGGCTTATTGGTCGTCTGTTACTGGTAACAAACTGCGTATTTTTAGGAGTTGTATCCTCGTGGCCGTTCTCCAACCACCGTAACAGACGATGGGAAACGGCTCTAGTGAGGTTGCATATTGGACATACTCGCTTAACTCATGGTCAATTAATGGAGCGCCCCCCAGCTCCTTATTGTCCACATTGCATTGTCCTCTAACTGTCTTGCATATCCTTGTTGAATGTCCTGACTTCCAGGACGAGCATGTGTCTTGCTTTCTGAGCGCCCCTTAAGGTCACCTGTCCCTTGATAGAATTCTTGACGACTCGGAAAATTTTGAAATTGTTCACCTTGTGCGTTTTTGTTCTCATATTGGCATCCTTGGAGATATTTAGCACCCTCTGATTATTCAGCTCATTTGAGGGTGTTATATAGCCTTCCCGGTTTGGTGCCTTTTTATGATAATTAATTACTTCTGATTGCATTGATGAATTGAATTTTCTAAGATTTTGATTGATTTTCATTTTTTTTTTAATTATTTTATCCCCTCCGTGGTGAGGAGCTCACATACACATCCCTGGGACCGGTGTGGGTTGCCTTTGCCCCCTCTCCTGCCCTCTCTTTGGGTGGTGTACGTGCAGAAGGGTACCATGTAGGGGCCTTGTGAGGCATCTGACCACCTGCTGGAGGGGTCGCCTGTGAGAGGCCGCCCTGAGTGGATGGTTGGGTGTCCAGGCTGAGGCGACAGGGGGACTGGGGTCTTAGCACCGTTATGGGAGAATGAACGAAGTAGTAGGAGTCCCCTGAAGAAAAGGGGGAGCACTGCTGGGGACGACTCGCCTTCCTGCACTGACCCACGCTCGGCCTCCCTGGCTGCTCTGGTAGGTGGTATCCCTTGGTTCCAGGTCCCATTTCTTAGATATTGGTTTGCTGCATGGATGACGACTTGACTCTCTTACCCAGGCTCATGGGGTGGGCGACCAGGCCCCTGAGTCGAACCGTCCTGGAAGACCGGGATCTGTAGCCCCCTCTACAGGATCCAGGTTAGGCCCAGACCGGACTCTTCCTCCCTGCTCCCCTCCCTCTTCTGTGGTTGGGTCGAGCCCCAAGCCTGCTGTGGTGACCGTCTCGTCTCCTTGCACGGCTCCATCTCTTCTTGTGACTACTGCACCTTGTGACTCGTCTCTCTCTATAGGTTCTCATCGCCGTACCCGCCATGGCTGCTCTCATATGCTCCCTTCCCATCCTTATTCGTTCCATGCTTTGTTTGGTCCTGGTACGTGGACTAAGTACTTTGACCTCCATCCTTTGGATTCTACTCCTCCTGACGATTTTTCCCTTCATAGGCATCTTTTCGATTCCGTAGATTCCTCTGTCACCTCCAATCCCACCCGTCTTGGTACCCGTGTCGTTGCTGGTCATTCTCAGGATGCGGCCACCCACTTAGCCGCCTTATCCTGACTTGGCAAGACCCCTGTTCGGGTCTCGAAGAACGCTCGATTGAATGCCAGTGTTGGCACTGTTCTCCTCCCATACCATGTTGCGACCTGTGTTAGGGATCTCAAGGACTCCCACGAGGATATCAAGCATATCCTCAAGGCCCAGGGTCATTCTGTCCTCTAGGTGGATACATTTACTCGTCCCCCTCGTGGTCATCGCCGTCTGCCCCTTCGGGCTGTGAAGGTTACCTTTGATGGTAGGACCCTTCTGCCCTCTGTCATTCTTGCTGGTGCCAGATGCTCCAGATGTTCAGGAGTATATTCCATCTCCTTGGCTCTGCAGTAAGTGCTGGAGGTTTGAGCATTGTGCCCTCAAATGCTCTAGTCCTGTCTCTCTCTGTCCCTTGTATGGAGGCGAGGGTCACTCTAAGTTAGAGTGCACTTCTCCAAGGCCCAATGCCTCAATTACGGTGAGGCCCACCCTACCTTCTCCCATACGTGTATTCATTACAAACTTGAGGCGGCTGTCCTCAACTTGAAACACCGGGACCGTTTGTCTTTTCCTGAGGCTCGGCGCCAAGTTCGTCTCTCCTCTTTCGCTGGCATCATCTATGCTCGCGTGGTGCACTCTTCCTCTCCTCGTCCTTCCCGCTTTCATCAGTCTCAACCGTTTCCAAGCCTTAGACCCGGACACGCCCACCACCACCTCCCCTGTTTACCTCCGTTCTCTCCCAGAGGGTCCCCCTCCTGGTTCTCTGTCTAGGGCTCCCCTTCTTTCAACCAAGTCTGTCACGTCTCCTTTGTCTTCTTTCCCCCTCTCCCTCTGGTCCTCCTTCCCGTCATTCTCCTCCATCTCTGCTGATGGTCGTGCTGATTGCTCTCGCTCTTCTTCTCCTATCGAGACGCTGGAGTCTGTTGCCCAGTACATTGCTGCTGGGACGCCTGTCTCTCCGAGTCAGAAGCGGAAACCTAGCTCTTCTTCTTCCTCCTCCCTGGTGAGTAAGAAGTTTTCGCTTTATTCTTCACCCCCTATCTCTGATTCTATCGTTCCTTCTCCTCCCGCTTTGGTGGTGGAGCCCCCTGTTCCTACTGTGGGGGTTTCCTTAGCCCCCGGTTCCATCTCGGTTACTGCCCCTGCTAGGGTGCGCTCCCCTCTTTCTGCCTCTCCTCCTCCTCCAGACCCAGCTCGTCCACCACTGGTCTGTACTTCTGTTTCTTTCCCTCCTTCTTTACTCAGTTTACCCATGCCCCCTAACCCTGACTTCGCTGACCCTATGTTTTTTCAGCGTGCTGTGTTCCTTCTTCACCTTTGTTTCTTCTTTGCTCTCTGTTGCTCTCCTCTCTCTCTTTGCCGATGTCTATTCTTCAATGGAATATTCGTTGAATTTACGCCAATTCCCTAGACCTCCAACTTCTCATTTCACAGTTTTCGCCCCTTTTGTGTCTGTCTCCAGGAGCCGATGCTTGGTACTCGTCCTGGTCGCTTCCGTGGCTATTCTTTTCTCTCCCCACTCCCCACCCCCAGCAACTGCTTGGGGGGAGAAAAGGTCCATAATTCTTCTGCTCTCTTGATTCGCTCCGATGTTGCCTTTGTCCCCTTACTTTTTTCCTCGCCTCTCTACAGTTCTGCTGCCCGTGTCTTTGTGCGTAGACGGTACACAGTTTGTTCCATTTATCCCCCCCCCCCCCCCACTGTCCCACTTTCTCTTCCCGATCTTAAACACCACCTAGACTCCGTGAAGGAGCCTGTGCTCCTGCTGGGTGATTTCAATTGTCGTCATACCCTTTGGGGTGATGTGCTGACAAACACCCGGGTTGCCTCCTTGAATCTTTCATCCTCTCTTCTTCCCTGTCCCTTCTTAATTCTGGTGAGCTCACTCATTTGGACTCTTGGACTCGCTCTCTTTCTGGTGACGATAATCTCTTTCAAGAGAGATTGAGCCTGCTCTTCCCTCCAAAGTACGTTACAACAACAGATAATATAGAAGATAAATCCAGCAAGTATCTCCAAAATGTTTTGCCCAGAGAGCAAAACGTGTCCAGCACACCGGTACACCTGCTCGCCTCCGCCACCGTAAACCGGCAAACTGCTTGTCCATTGCCTGCCTGTCACTGCTTGGCTGGTGTCCCATCGCACCTGCCCTCCACCCTCCGCCACAAGTTGATGTCTGGGCTGCAGAGGCCCAGAGTCATCAGAATATTCCAGTGCTCCTTGCAGTTGACATCTCTCATTGGTAGACTAAGCCTTGGCTTTCGTGTACTAAGGGAGGTGGCAGCTCGAAGCCAATATTCCGGCATCATCATTATTATTTATTTTGCTATCACTGTAATTCTCTTGTCTTAACGTAACTTTTCATTTGCCAGTGATTATTATTATTTTGTTTGTTGACTTGTCTGTTATATTTTATATTTAATTTTATTCATGTCTTGTTTTTCTAACGTAATTAAAATTTCATTGTTAAATTTACTTGTGTTTTGTGTATCTTCCCATTACCTTACCACAAACGAAAGTTCCAGCTTTTTCTCTTTTTTTTCTTTAATGTGACGAGGCCCTGCCCCTAGCTTTTGAAACAGCCAAACACCAACGCTTTACCGTCACACTTGTCTCGATCTTTCTCTGTGCTCGTCATCCCTTTCCTTAGATTTCGGCTGGCGGGTCCTTGATGACCTCCATGGCAGTGACCATTTTCCTATCGTTGTTACTTTTTTCTCTTTTCACCCTCCCCTCTCCTTCCCTATGTGGCGGTTTGCCGAGGCTGACTGGCGCCTCTTTACTCTCCATGCTACTATTTCCGACCTCTAAGTTCTGCCTTTCCCTCACGCCCTCCTTTTTTCTAAGTTCTGCCTCTCCTCCTGTGCCCTAGCTCTTTGCAGTTCTATGGCAGTGGGCTCCGATGGCATTCATTATGAAATGCTTCACCATGTCCCTCCGTGCACGTATCAGTATTTACTGAGTGTACAATCGGGTCTTGGAGTCGTCGTCAATCCCTGAAGACTGGCTCGATGCTGTTGTCCTCCCTGTTCGGAAACCAGGGTCTCTCCGGTCATTCCCCAAGGACTTCCGCCCTATTCCCTTCACGAGTTGTGTCTGCAAGCTCTTTGAACGTATGGTTAACGTTCGTATGTGGTTCTTAGAACACTTTCAATAACTCTCCCCTTCTCAATTTGGTTTTCGAAAGTGCCGCAGCACAACGGATGTCCTGGTGAACTTGGAGGTCTATATTCATACTGGTTTTGTTGCGAAGACCTCCGTTGATGCCGTCGTTTTTGACCTGGAAAAGGCTTACGACACTGCCTGGCAGTATCATTCTGTCAACTTCATTCTTTTGGCGTACATGGGAATCTCCCTCTCTTCCTCCGGAGCTTCCTCTCATGTCGTTCCTTTCGTGTGTGGCTTGGTACCACACTCTCTGTCCCTTTTCGGCAGTATGAGGGTTTACCCCAAGGTAGTGTTCTGAGCACTACTCATTTTCTAGTTGCCTTCAATGGTCTTCTTTCCTCTCTTCCTTCTGGCGTCTTCCCCACTCTCTATGTTGATGATCTTACCCTTTGCTGTCGGGGTGATGATTCGCCTCTCCTTCAACGGCGGCTGCAACTTGCAATTGATGTTGTTTCGTCTTGGCCCACCGATCATGGCTTCAAGTTCTCTGCGTCTAAGACTTGTGCTATGACTTACTCGAAAGCATATCGTTCTACGTCCCCCTTTGTCGCTTTATGGTCATCCCCTTGTGTACAGGGATTCCGCTAAGCTTTTGGTGTTTGTCTTTCACACTCGTGTGCCTTGGTCAGCCCATATCTCCTACCTCCGAGTTTAATGCTTTAAGGCCCTTAACCTACTTAAGGTTTGTCCCTTACGTTTTGGGGAGAAGAAAGGCGCACTCTCCTCGCTTTACATTCCTCTCTCGTCCTGTCTATGCTCTCTTATGGTTCCCCTGCTTACTCGTCTGCTTCTCCTACTCTTCGCCTTCTTGATGCTTTGCACGATACTAGGTTGCGACTCATTTCTGGTGCTTTTCGTTCGAATCCTGTCCTTAGCTTGTATGTTGACACCCCCCTCCCCGCTCAGCTCGTTGATGCCGTGAGGGGGGCTTAGTGGGCGTCTGCCGGAGTGTGATGCTCCTTGGGACAGTCCTCTGTCCTTTTCTAGCCTTGTGCTCCTGCTGCCGTCCTCTCCAATTGTGTTGAGCACCTTTTCCTTTTCCTTCTGTTTCGTTTTTCTCCCCCCTCTTCTCCTATCTGCTTGTCGTTTCCTGCCGACCTTTTGTTTGTTTTGGTTCTTCCTTTGGACTTCTTCTTTTTTGACGCCCGGGTGCTTGAGGAGGCATACTCTCACCCATAGAACCCATAGAACTGTTGTACCCGACGTCTCAAGCGAGGGGAACCTTTTATTGTCAATCCCCCTTTCGTCGCTGGACCCGATCTCGACGGACTGACGGTTCTTAAGGTGGCGTTTGTGGGGCATATACCCACGATGCACCCCTAGGGGGTCCCCGGCATGATCGGCGATATCTTCCTGTTGGGTGTCCTGCCTCTAATTGTGGTTCCATGGTGGGTATGGGGGCACATTCGTGGATGAATTTCTTTCTCTTCATCTCTATGTCGATAAATGTTTCTGTTGTACCCACTCAGGCTCGTGGGGTGGGCGACCAAGCCCCCGAGTCGGCCTGTATTGGTAGATCAGGTTTTGTAGCTCGCGCTGCGTTGGACCCAGACCTTGCTCCTCCTTTGACTGTCCTGACTTCTTCCCCCAGCTCCCCTCCCTCCTCTGTGGTTGGGTCGAGCCTCCAGCCCCCAGTGGTGACCACTTCGTCCCCTGGTGCAGCTAAGTCTCTCGTTGTGACTACTGTGACTTTTGACCCCTCTCTCTCTGGGGGTTCTCAACGCCGTTCGCGCCCCGGCCGCGCACTCCCCATTCCTTCCAGTACTGACGTGTATCGGGCCTTGTTTGGTCCCGCTTCATGGGCCAAATACTTTGATCTCCTCCCTCTTGATTCTGCGCCTCCTGACGATTTCTCCCTCCATCGGTATATTGTTGATTCCGTGGATGGGTCTGTTACCTTCAACCCCACTCGTCTCGGTACACGTGTCGTTGCTGCTCCTTCTCAGGATGCAGCTTCCCGCTTGGCAGCCTTGTCTTGCCTTGGCGAGATCCCTGTTCGGGTCTCCAAGAACGTTCAAATTAATTCTCCTCCCGCTCCATGTTGCAACTGGTGTTCGGAATCTGCAGGATTGCCACGATGATATTCGGCATTTCCTTGATGCCCAAGGCCATTCTGTCCTCCAGGTTGACTCGTTTACTCGTCCCCCTCGTGGTCGTCGCAGTCAACTCCTTCCTGTTGTGAAAATCACCTTTGATGGTAGGACCCTTCCATCCTCTGTTATTCTTGCTGGTGCTAGGTGCTCTGTCCAGGAGTATATTCCTTCTCCTAGGCTTTGTAACAAGTGCTGGAGGTTTGGGCATGGTGCCCTCTGCTGCTCTGGGACTGTCTCTCTCTGTCCTTTGTGTGGGGGTGATGGTCACTCTAAGTCGGAGTGCACTTCTCCCCAAGCATGCTGCCTCAACTGCGGTGAGGCCCATCCTACCTTCTCCCGTGCCTGTATCCATTACAAGCTTGAGGCGGCCGTCCTCAACTTGAGGCACCGGGAGCGCTTATCTTTTCATGAGGCGAGGCGCCAGGTTCGCCGGCTCCCGCCTTATGCTAACGTCTCTTATGCTCGCATGTTGCGCTCTTCCTCTCCTCGTCCTTCCCTCCTTCCCCAGACTCACAACCGTTTCTGGGCCTTGGATCCTGATACGCCCACTGCCCCCTCCTCTGTTCCTTTGAGTTCTGTCCTGAAGGGTCCCCCTCCTGGTCCTCTGTCTGGGGTTCCCCTTCTTTCTACCCGGTCTGTCGTGTCTCCTGTGTCTTCTTCCTCGTCTCCCTCCGATCCTCCTTCCCATCCTCTTCCTCCATCTATTGGCTCTCCCCGCCGCCTGTCGGTGCAGGCGGATGTCTATCGCTCTCCTAACGGCCGTCGTGTGTGCTCACGTTCAGCTTCTCCTGTTGAGACACTGGAATCCGTTGCCCGGTACGTAGTTGCTGGGACACCGGTCTCTTTAAGTCAGAAGCGTAAGCCTGGCTCCTCTCCTTCCTCCTCCCCGGCAAGTAAGAAGGCTTCGCTTTCTTCCTCAGCCCCTACTTCTGGCTCTGTTGCTCCTTCCCCTCCCATTTCAGTGATTGCGCCCCCTGTTCCTGCTATGTAGGTTTCTTTGGCCCCTGCTTCCCTTTCGGTTGCTGCTCTTGCTGAGGTGCGCTCCCCTCTTTCTACTCCCCCTCTTCCTGCTGCTGTCCTTGACTGTTCCTCTCCGTTGTCTCCTCCTCCTCCTCCTCCGGACTTGGTCTGTTCTCCCGCTTCCTTCCCTCCGTCTTTGCTCAGTTTCCCCATGCCCCCTAACCCTGACTTTGCTGACCCTGATCCCGACCCTGCTATTCTTTAACGTGCTGTGTTGCTCTTTCGCCTTTGTTTCTTCCTTGTTCTCTGTTGTTGTCCTTTCCCTTCTCGTCGATGTCTATTCTTCAATGGACTTTCGGGATTATTATGCCAATTTCCTCGAACTCCAACTTCTGATTTCGCGGTTTTCGCCCCTTTGTGTCTGTCTCCAGGAGCCGATGCTTGGTGCTCGTCCTGGTCGTTTTCGTGGCTATTCCTTTCTCTCCCTCCCCCCCCCCCCCAGCCGTTGCTGGGGCTCCTAATTCTTCTGCTCTCTTGGTTCGCGCTGATGTTCCCTTTGTTCCTTTAATTTTCCTTTGCCTCTCCATTGTTCTGCTGCTCGTATCTTTGTGGGGAAATGGTACACAGTTTGTTCCATTTATCTCCCCCCGAGTGTCCGCTTTCTCTTCGTGGTTTGAAACACCTCTTGGACTCCTTGCCGGAGCCTGTGCTCCTGCTGGGTGACTTCAATTGTCGTCATTCTCTTTGGGGTGATGTTCTGACGAATACCCGGGGTCGCCTTCTTGAGCCGTTTCTCCTCTCTTCTTCCCTGTCTCTACTGAATTCTGGTGAGCCCACTCATTTGGACTCTCGGACTCGCACCCTTTCCTGTCTTGATCTTTCTCTCTGCTCTTCTTCTCTTTACTTAGAATTCACGTGGCAGGTTCTTGATGACCTCCATGGCAGTGATCATTTCCCTATCCTTGTTTCCTTTTTCTCGTTTCGCCCTTCATTCTCTGTTCCTAGGTGGCAGTTTGCTAGAGCGGACTGGAACCTATTTACCCTCAGTGCTGCTCTCTCTGACCTCTCCTTTCTGCCTCTCTTCGCGCTCTCCTCCTTTTTCATGACACTGTCTTCGACCCTGCCCTCCGCTCTATTCCTCGCTCTTGCTCTCGGGGTCTATGGAAGTGCATTCCCTGGTGGAATGCGGGCTGTGCTCGGGCTGTCCACTGTAAGCGTGCAGCCTGGAAGAGGCACCGCTGTTGGCAGACGGTAGATTCTTTTCTTTTCTTTTGGAAAGCGAGTGCGGTGGCCCTTAGGGCCATGCGTATGGCTAAACGTGAATGTTGGGCATCTTATGTCTCGACAATTAAATCCGAAACTCCTCTGCCCCAGATCTCGAATCGTATCCGCAAGATAGCGGGTAAGTTCCTTCCCGATGTTTCACTGGTCCTTCACCTCCATTATACTCCTGTGGTGGACCCGTTGCAGGTCGCTTCCGAACTGGGTTCCCACTTTTCTTCTGTTAGCTCTGGGGCCGCATTCAGGAAGGTTCTTAGGAAGGTTTTTCCTCTTAGCTAAGAACGTTTTCCTTTGTGGCGGCTACGTCCGTATTCAAGTAGCTACACTAAGTGGAAAAACCTTCGTAAGTTCATTCCGGGATTTAAGTGTGATTTCGACCACTTGTAGCTTTACGTAAACTGGATATAAGGCATTTTTTCTCTACTACATAACACTGGGATCGATTTATGATATTGGAACATGACCAAAATATTATAGCTGGCGAATCTAGTGAAGAGGAGTCCTTCGTGTTAGTTATATATGCATTCTCTGCTTGAAACTTGAAGTAAATATGTGTTTGATGATAGTAGAATTAGTTTTATAATAGCAAGATATTGTACCAGTAGTTATTAAGTAAATAAACACTGGTGAACATGAAAAATGAGAGGTGATGAGCCCTGCCTGATGGGATCATTTACTATCACCAAATGCCCCTGTTCACCTATTAGTAAGGGTGTACCTTAGCTATACATACCCATTTCTAATTTATTTTGTTTGGTTTTATTTTGAAATTAAATCTGGGTGAGGCATAAAAAAAAATATGCTGCACAAATGATGTTAGGTAAGGAGAAGGGTAAAAATGTCAAAAACTTTGTTCATTGAATACTTAAAGCTATAATTATGACTATATAGATTATTAAAAAGAGAGAGGGAAGTAGGGGTCCAAGACCTCTTCCTGTTATACAATTTGGGTGTGGAACAAGTAATTATCAAAAGAAGGCACCATGCCGGGAAGGCTATGTAGCAGTAAGGCAGTGAGGTGAGGCAGCTACTTATTTAAGAAATGCTTATTTTATTTACCTTATAAGCTGAGGCAACTTATTTTATTTGAGGAATACTCAGCTGATTCCTCTACATTTAGCATGGAACAAATTTGTGTCCAAGACCTCTTCCTATTACTCAATTTGGCTGTGTGTAAGCAAACTAGAAGTGCTCTACAAATCAAGGGACCCAGAATGTGGAATGACCTCCCGAATCATGTCACAGGCTGTACCTCTCTCAACCAGTTTAAGAGTTAAACCAAGTACTGCCTAATTAACTCCATGTAACCTAACTTACCTCCTAAATGTCAACCCATGTCTTGCTATTTTTTAAACAACGCTGTTCACCAACATGTGCAATTGCTGATTTATGCTATGTTAACCCCCCTTTTTGTATTTTTTATTCCTTCTTTCAACACAATTTATACCTAATCCCGATTACTATTAAGTTTTAGTCTGTGTTTTTTCCCCACACCTTGCCCGAAATGCTATGAGTATTAGTGGCTTTAGGTATTGTATGTACTAGCTCTGTCTATAAATCCAACATTATGTTTGTAAATCAACTGTATGTACTTTTCCTGAATAAAATGTATTTATTATTTATTTTTTAATCAGTAATTATTAAAAGAAGGCACCAAGCTGGGAAGGCTATGTAGCACCATTTTGTGTAACAATAAACCAAATTTTTTTTTAACAAATAATGCACCTGTATGGTAAAACAAATCCTGTCAGCTGTAAAAATATTGATGCAGTTATTTAAATGAAAAATATAACGAAAGAAATATTACTGGTTTATTTTTATCCTATCTTTTTGTACTGTACAGTATATCCAAGGAAGTGAAAAATTGAGACATAATGCACAATTTAATGAATGATTAACATGGATTAGCAGTTCAAAAGAAATATGACTATTACATATCAACATGAGATCTTAATGATCCATGGTCAACATGATTTAATAAGGATAATACAGTACTGAATTTGTAATAATACAAACTATAATTTAAAATCCCTATTACTGATTTTTTTTTATTAAGAAGATTAGGTATACACAGCAATGTACTACTACCCTATTCTATATGGAATATTACACAGTGTAGATAAAAAACTAGCTATAAGTTTATCTAATACTCCCATCTCACAGGATGGTTAGACATACTGTACATAGAATCAATTTAGAAAATGCCTGACTCAATACAAAAAACAAATCAACTCTGACTAAACAACTCTAAGCAATTGAATCATGGAAACATTATATTATAATTACTCTTACCAGTTTCTACCAGACTCCTCTCAAACAATGTATTTTTAAACATGTTTAGGTATACACAGCAATGTGCAGCTTCCCTATTCTGTATAAAGGACCACACAGTGTAGATCAAAAACCAGCTGCAAGCTCATCCAACATCCTCACCTCACAGGATGGCCAGTCATACATGGAATTAGGAGAGAACAAAATACTTAATGCTGATCTATTAGCCTCCACTGGCAAAATCTGGGTGCAGCACAAGAATATCTTCCAGTATTCCTGAGTGTATGAAGTAATTACAGAGCTCAAAATACCTCATACCATTTGGAATGAAGTCACTGATAACAGGGCAATCACAGATATAGTGTTGGAGAGTATGTTCTCTGAAGTAGGACTGAAAACAGATGTTTTTTTCCACCAAGAGGGCTATAAACCCATGGAACCGCTTACCCGCTGAAGCCGTAAATGCAAAATTCCAGCTAAAAAATATCATTAAGACAATTGGCGGGCCCTTTAACAAGCCGCCGACTTTCTGTCCTCTTCGAGGCCACTAGATAGTTAGTGGCCCTTGGGTAAATTTAGTAAATATATACAATAATTGTCAGCGCATCTTCCGAGCAACAAGGACAGCTACACAGTATCTCTTAGAATTACGTACGTAAACAACAAATGTAACATATTTGTTTACTACAATGTCGGTGCTGGCTGTAGAAGTTGAAAAAACATTGATTTACTTCGAAATATACTAGTTTTATAAGAAAATTCAACGTAAATAGGAGGCAGTAGAGCTCCGATAAGCCAACGCTAAATCTTCAATATGAAGAATGTTGCTGCTCTCTGATTGGCCAAACGAAACACAGTAGTGACCTCTATCGGCACGCAGGTGAACCAACAATTTTCTTCCTAAGTGGACGTTATTGAATTGCACCTAAGCATCTTCTTAGGGCACACTTAGGAACCTTCGTAGCAAACCCACTTACGAAGAAATACACAGAGCTTCCTGAATCTAGGTCCTGGTCTTCATCTTCCCCAATCTTTCCTTCTTTGTAAACCTGTCCTTGAGTCTCGTCCTTTAGATTTCTGCACTCGTCTTCAGCTTCCCTATAATGAGGGCCACCGATCATGGCTTCAAGTTCTCTACTTCTAAGACGTGTGCCATGACTTTTACGCGGAAACGGGTTGTTCTTCGCCCCTCTTTGTCACTTTATGGTCATCCCCTTGAATACAAAGATTCCGCGAAGCTTTTGGGGTTATTCCTTGACACTCGTTTGTCTTGGTCTCCCCATATCTCTTACCTCCGTGTTGAGTGCTCTAAGGCCCTTACCCTCCTTCGGGTCTTGTCCCATACTTCTTGGGGGGCAGATAGGCGCACTCTCCTTGCTTTACATTCCTCTCTCGTCCTGTCTAAGCTCGATTATGGTTGCCCTGCTTACTCGTCTGCTTCTCCTTCTACTCTTCGCCGTCTTGATGCTTTGCACCATACTGGGTTGCGCCTCAGTTCTGGTGCCTTTCGTTCGACTCCCATCCTTAGCTTGTATGTTGACACTGGCTTCCTGTCTCTCCAGGACCGCCGTGATCGCTACTGTCTTCGCTATCTTGCGCGGTCCTTGCAACATCCTTCCTCTCGCCTCTGTCGTGCTTTATCTTTTACCCCTCCTGCGGTTCCTGTTCCTCTTCACCACCTCCCTCTTTCTGTCCGGTTATCTCGCCTACAGGATTCTCTTTCCGTTCGTATTTCTGATGTTTCTCCTCGTATTGTTCCTTCTTTGCCCCCGTGGAGAGTCCCTCTTCCGCGGTTTTGTACATCCTTGACCCGTATCGCTAAAGCTTTTACCCCTCCTTCGGTTCTAAAACGCCTTTTCCTCGAGCACTTTTCTTCTCACTCCCGCTCCGTTTCTGTCTTCACTGATGGGTCTAAGTCTGCAGATGGTGTTGGCTACTCTGTTGTTTTTCCTGATCGCACTTATATGTGTCGCTTACCTCCGGGGACTAGCATCTTTACAGCAGAGCTTTATGCTATTCTCTATGCTCTTCGTCTCCTGCTTTCTCGTTGTCAGTCTTCCTTTGTAGTTGTTGTTGACTCTCGTACTGCCCTCATGGCTCTCGGGTCCTTTAATCCGGTTCATCCAGTAGTTGTCGAGATCCAGCATTGGCTGTTTCTTGTTCACAGTAAATTTAAGTCAGTTGAGTTTTGTTGGGTTCCCAGCCATATTGTTGGCCGCCAAGGAAGCTGTCCGCTCTTGTCCCATCTCTCGTAAAGGTATTCCATATTCCGACTTTTACCCGGTTATCCATTCCTCCGTCCTTACCCATTGGCAGGCTTCTTGGTAGTCTGTTACTGGTAACAAACTACGTACTCTGAAATGTTGTGTTTCCTCGTGGCCGTCCTCCTACCACCGTAACCGGCGTTGGGAAACGGCTCTGGCGAGGTTGCGTATTGGCCATACTCGCTTAACCCATGGTCACTTGATGGATCGCTGCCCAGCTCCTTATTGTCCCTCTTGCGGTCATGCATGTCCTTGTTGAATGTCCTGACTTCCAGGACGAGCGTATGTCTTGCTTTCTGACCGCCCCTCGCGGTAACCTGTCCCTCAATAGAATTCTTGGTGACTCGGATACCTTTGATATCGGTCGCTTTATGCGATTTTGTTCTCGTACTGGCATCCTTGGTGATATTTAGCGACATCTGATTATTCCTCACATATGATGGTGCTACACAGCCCTCCCGGTTTGGTGCCTTCTTTTGATAATTACTTACTTACATAGGTCACACTTACAATGGCATGCATAACAACATAAATGCACAGCCCACATATGGTTGCGGCTTCTGCAACACGTTAATTACTGTACCCACACAGTAATGACACACGGTTAGGCAACAGCAAAAGTACCAAAGTGTACCTACATTACTGCCCCCCTAATCTTGCAACCATTGCAAGGGACTACTGTTAGCAATCACTACCTCAGCAAGACAATTTACGTTAATATAAAACACCATCACTATGCGGACAGCTGGCGCTAATTCTATTAATTAGGCAAATTAACTAATTGCTTGTTCTCATTAAGTACTGTGAATTCCCCTGAATAATAAAAGGGTTCCCTTAAACCCTCAACACACCTCCTAGGGGTAGTAATCTTACGTATACCAACACCAACACTGCCCAAACCTACACATAATGATGCTGTCAGCATACCCCACATGCTAATGACATCATTAGGCAATCAGTCAGCAATCTCACTACTGACTCACCACACAACACAGTACATACAAAAACATGCAAATGAAACACATGGAAATGGCATTCACATAATCAATGAAAATTATATCACCAGAAAAAATGTATCCATAACTACACAGACCTCAGGGTATCCACTGACATCGCTGCAAGACTGGCCTGCCTACCTCTGCAATGATATAATTAACATGCGGCACTATGGCATAAAATCTAGACTGAACGATTATATAGAATCAACAGAACTGGATCACTTATATGGTAAATCTCTACACTGACCGGTTACATACTCGAGTCAGTCTACACACAACATATAACTATATTTATAACTACTTGTGTGGTACCGTGTACAACATCCTTCTCCATGTACATCCCAACCAGTCACCTGGACGTCAGTACAGACAGCTGTCTCTTGGCTGCTTCCCACGCCTGGCAGGCGCTATAGGACCCCACAGCTGTTACCGAAATTAACACTATTCTGAGACACTGTAACACCTAACAACTATTATTGTACTCACGGCTCCTTAAATCCTCAACAATCATTTCCCCAGTCACTACCTCACTGGCTGCAGACCACCTAACTCGCTCCTCATGCGACGACTAGGTATGGCCCTAGGATATCCAGGGAGGGTGGCCAAGCATGGCCAAGGCATGTGGACAAGCGTGGGCCAAGGCATGTGGACAAGCGTGGCCCAAGGGGTGGCCATGAGGTAAGCGCAGGGCATCACAGTGCCCCTCCCGGGCTGGGGTTGCCGGCGCAGGGGTTGGCTGGGGTGGCCCTGGGGTGGCCGGCGCACAGGTGGCCTGGGGGGTGGCCCTTGGGTGGCAAACCAAGGTGGGCAGCGCGGGTGGCGGGCACATGGGATGCCTCAGGTCGGCTGGCTAGCACCCATAGCATACAGAATGAGGATGGAAGAACCATCAAACACCCCATCAAACCAGAGCATGCCTCGCTCATACACTGGGGTGACAATGGCAGGCGGTGTCACCACATGGCGGACCCAACAAGGTGGAATTCGAAGTCCAACAGGGGCCTGTAAAATCACCACAATTACACTAGGAGGCCCTGCCCATATTTCACCAATTGTCCATTAACACTAGACAGGATACTTGGACCCTATGTCAGGGGATCAATCTGATACACAATGAGGCCTGCCAGCCGCCTCCTGGGTGAACACTGTAAACTGTCTCTTAGCTTTTTACTGTTCCTTTCGTACTCCTTGGCCCCATTTTCACGCAGATTGGGCCTTGACACAACCCAGGATGGCAGGAGTGCCCTGCACAATGAGTAATAATGATGACACAGCGATTAATGGGAGGGGGGGCTGAAGGTGGCAGCTACCACACCCACCCAATCACCTCCTCCTCAGCTTGCCGCCCAGCTCAAACTGACTATTTGGCGGGCTAGGGAAACTCAAATGCCCATATCTCACCCCTACCTTGTCTTAACCAATCAGCACAAAGCCGGCACAACTCCATGGTGCCGCTTCCAATCACAGCTGTTCACGCCAAAACTCGCCTAGAGGCGAAGGTGCCGCTACCAATCACCGGCATCCCTCAACCTCAGGTATCCTGTGACATCACAAGGAGGGGGAGGCCTAGGACTAGCGCGATGTCTCACATGGTGGGGGGGGGGGCGACGTTCACCCCACTGTTCCCTAATCTCTAAAACCGTTGAGAGTAAAGTATCCTCTCATACCACTTCACTCTCAAATCTCATCCTATTTCACAGAAAGAGGAAAAATTCTGTAACTCTCTCTACAGAGCAATCACAGACATCTAATTAGTCTTAAACGATAGTCCTTAACATAAGCTTTCATCCAACACCCCACAAGTGCATGTTAGTTTGAAAACTTCTTGTCTAGAGTCCATAGAGCGACTCTAGCCTAATCTAGAAAACTAGGAAAACTAGCTGAGGGAATCTTCATTCCCTCACACTACCTCTCACTAAAGAATATATTTTCCTGCAATGAAAATACATTCAAAACACCAGTTAGTTTTTCTGCACACACCTGCCCAACAGGTGTACTAGCTAAACAAGTGGTGGAGTGTGGAAACTCTGTTTTCTATACATCTCTGGCCTGAGAGTCTCTGTGCACTACCACCGGGTCACCCTTGGTGGTGCTGCCTGACCTTGGAGTAGCAACATGTTTGGCTGCAGCTCTGGTCCTGGCCAGTTCAACACCTCGCAACCATTTCCATCACTGAACCTCCCATTTCCGTCCTCGGTCTGTGTCATACTGGACACATGTGCAACACACTGGTGTGGCCTTACCGGTGAAGCACTTCTTAACTCCCCTCAGCCTATAAAGAACTTACTGTCAGTTTTCCACCTGACATTGCAACAAGTTGACAGGATCACCCTCCCTATCCAACTGTCAAACATAAGCCGGTCTTGCTCTACGGACTGAACCATCTGGGAGAAAACCCTCTACTACAAGTACCTACTCTCACCCAACTGAGCTTGGAGTCTCTCCCTTGCTTTTCCTAGGTCTCGCTACTCTGACAAAGACTCGAGCAAAACTTTTGACATCTGTCAAACTCCCTTGTCCGTTTCTACCTGGACATAACTTGATCCGTTGGAATGTGATCATCATTCCCTCTGCAGATCTACTATAACCCTTTACCAAGGCAATCCTTAAAGAACAAAATCATTATGCTGCTGGGGATCTGAACCATGGAAAATCACCAGCCCAAAATGACCTTTGCCATCTTGCATTGGCGACCTTTCTTCAAAAGGTGATCGATGTATGCATCCATCGAATCGTCTTTCTCAGTGCTGCCACGCTAGGCATCTTTACCTTCATATCTTGTCACCGGGTTAAGTGCACTAGGGTGGGTTTGGCTTCCCTTCCCTGTGTGAGATTGCCCCCTTGCAATCTGCACTTGAGCCAGCACTGACTTGCTGCGCTCTCACCATCAGGCTCGAACTCGGCCTTGCTGTCACCTCTGAAAACGGGAGCCTCTGCTCAACCTCTCAAGTGACTACAATGAATGAAAAGAATTCTTCCTGGGGTTGTACAGTCCCCACTCTGGCAAGAAATTCCATCACCTGTCTAACTACAGATGAATTACTCCCCTTTCTAAAGAAGTCAACTCGGATCCTCAGCTGGGGGCGCGACCTCCCACTAAGATCCATCTGTGTATTAACAACTACACTCCTATGACACCCTTGACAACTACAATGTTATCCAATGAGACCTCTCACGCTTGAGGTCACTTCTAGAAGCTTCGTCTACCCTAAGGTAGGTGGTGTCTTGCACCTCAGGCAGATCCTGAGTGCACCTTTGCAACCACTGTTGCATGCTGGCTTGGTGTCCACGACACCTGCTGCTGAGCTGACACCCCTCATCCACGAGTGTGTCAATGTCCACTAGCTAGCAGCCATGGATAGCCAGACAGATTTCCCCATATCTACCATGAAATACCTCTTTCATACAGTGTGTGTGGTGTGTGTGTACCTAAGTGTGACAATTGTGCACAAAACATACCTCCAACAATACTGTTCCACAATGTTCTGCAACGATATTTTTTATGTTACATTAAAATCAATGAGACTGAACTTCATGGGCTCGAACCCAAGTTGCATAGCCCCACGTTGGGCGCCAGTTGTGAGATTTTTTTCTACGCCTACCTCCCTTAGGAGGTGTACTACAAGTGTAAAGGCTACACACGGCAGTTAAGCATGAGTCCAATAGAAAAAGAAAAAGCGGGAGCAAACCGCCAGGCTTCCACCACTAAGGGTAAAAACCTGTCCACATAGGCCGCTGGTTCCTCCTAGTTAAACAGGACGTTAAAACTAATAAAGGGTAACTGTCGGGTTCTCACAATCAAATATTTATATTTGATATGGCGCTATGAATTGGAATTCGAATTCCCAAGAACAGCCGTCATATCAAAAGATCACATCAACATTCAATCATATAAAGCAGAACATGGGTGGAAAAGAATGGTTGAAGGTTAATATCAAAGACCATTTTCTATAAAATAACAATTTATTAATAACAAGAGACTAAACTACTACACTATTGAGTTTACACTACGTTAATGTCCATCCAGTGGCACTATAACAAACAGCTAAATAGCAGCCCTTGCTGTGCAGCTGCATACTGAACTAACCTGAACACAGGTGTGCCCACTGACGACGCAATATTGCAAATAAAAAAAAATCACAGAGTAAGTTACACTAGAGAGTGACTCATTACGATAATGTCCATCCAGTGGCAATTGCAACACAGCTATTCAGCAGCCCCTCTAGAAATGACATCAGTCTCCATCTTGCTGACACTTCGGGCTTGCCAGTGAACTAACTGAACAATGATGGATGCCCACTGATGACACAAGCTTGCAATCAATATTGTCACGGCTTCACGGTGAACAGATACTATAATAACAATCTTAAGTGTCCTCCAACCATAACAGGAGAGACCCATGCAACTAGGCGGGTAGTCCAACAGTGACTCCCCCTATCACAACCTAATGTGAACCCTCTTTGCAACCCCCTGCAAGGAGTTGCACTGTAACCAGTAAACGAAGCCAGGCAAGGTGGGATTCTGAGACACAGCTCCAGTAATCCCTAAGTTACTTTACTCTCGTCACCAGACGATAAACAAAAGAAATTGCCTTAATCAATTACAAAATTGATTATGTGATTAATTACGTTAATTGACTGATCACAGCAGTCAGCAACAAAGTACTACGTTAATCACAAACAATTGTCTCTCTTAGACAACAACATGATGGTACTCTACGTTAATCATAAACACTTGTCTCCTTTAACACAAGTCAACTTGTTAACAATAACTCAAAGTCTCTCTTATATTACATCACACTTGACTCCTTGCAAGTATTCAGTGAGTAATTCTTAATTAAGATCAAACGGACCACTAATTACATCCCAATTGAGTTACATTAACTAAGCCTAATCTAACTTGGTAGCTTCTCAACAGTCTGTGTCAATATTTACTTTAATGAGTGTTAATTACCCTAATTAACCCCGAGCAATTATTTAACTGTCACCAGGACCAATAATTAATCATACATAAATACGTCTCACTCCGCATTGCCTAAGCAGGTCTCATCAAACACTGTGAATTCACTGGAGATGGGTTAATTACTCCCTTAATTAACAAGAGTACATCTTAATCCACTGTCCTCGGACAGGATATGATTAATATAATGAGTAATGCTAGCTCCCTGACCTTGCTGCTTTACCGAGTCATCTGAGTCCTCAAGACCCCAGACGTTAATTACTACACTAATTAGCATGAACCACTAATTGCTATACCCCAGAAAGGTAATTAGTCTCGAGAAAATTACGTTAACACAAATACTTGCAGACTCTGACAGATCCTCTCCCACTACGTGAATTCATGATGAGAATGCTAATTACATAATTTGCTAGAGTGGTCAATTAGTTGTCACACGAACAATTAATTGCACCCGAAACGTAGATTTGATAAGAAAATCAGGTGGAGCTTTGAGGTGACTTGAGTCCGTGACCAAAGAACTCTCAGTGCTGACGTTATAACAACAACTTATATATCCCCTTATCCAGTTATTTCCCATTAATTAACTCACTGAATCCTTAAGTCCTCAACACAACTTAAAGAAACAAAGTAACCCCAGTGTTACATAGGTCACACCTACAATGGCATGCATAACAACATAAATGCACAGCCCACTTACAGTTGCGGCTACTGCAATGCATTAATTACTGGACCCCCACAGTAATGACACGGTTAGGCAACAATAAAAGTATACCACATTACTGCCCCCCCCTTATCTTGCAACCGTTGCAAGGGACTACTGTGAGCAATCACTACTTCAGCAAGACAATTTACGTTAATATAAAGCGCCGTCGCTACGCGGACAGCTGGCGCTAATTCTCTAATTCGGCAAATTAACTAATTGCTTGTTCTCATTAAGAACTGTGAATTCCCCTGAATACTCAAAGGGGCCCCTTAAACCCTCAACACAGCTCCTAGCGGCAGTAATATTACGTATACCGACAACAACACTGCCCAAACCTACAACATAATGATGCCGTCAGCATACCCCACATGCTGATAACATCATTAGGCAATCAGTCAGCAATCTCATCTACTGACTCACCACACAACACAGTACATACAAAACATGCAAATGAAACACATGGAAATGGCATTCACATAATCGATGAAAATTATATCACAAGAAAAATGTATCCATAACTACACAGACCTCAGGGTATCCACTGACATCCCTGCAACACTGGCCTGCCTACCTCTGCAATGACATAATTAACATGCAGTACTATGGCATAAAATCTAGACTGAACGATTATATAGAATCGACAGAACTGGATCACTTATATGGTAAATCTCTACACTGACCGGTTACATACTCGAGTCAGTCTACACACAACATATAACTATATGTATAACTACTTGTGTGGTACCGTGTACAACATACAGCTCCAGGTACATCCCAACCAGTCACCTGGACGTCAGTACAGTCAGCTGTCTCTCAGCTGCTTCCAACGCCTGGCAGGCACTATGGGACCACACAGCTGTTACCGAAATTAACACAATTCTGAGACACTGTAACACCTAACAACTATTTCTGTACTCATGGCTCCTTAAATTCTCAACACATTAATTTACCCGGTCACTACCTCACTGGCTGCAGAACACCTAGCTCGCTCCACGTGCGTCGACTAGGTGTGGCCCTAGGGTGGTCCAGGGAAGGTGGCCAAGCATGACCCAAGGGGGTGGCCAAGGCATGTGGCCAAGCATGGCCCTAAGGGTTGGCCACGAGTAGCGCGGGCGTCACAGCGCCCCACCCAGGCTGGGGTGGCCAGGGTGGCCCCCGGGGCGTGGCCAGGGTGGCCCCCGGGGCGTGGCCAAGGTGGCCGGCGCATGTATGGCGTGCACATGGGATGCCTCAGGCCGGCCTGGCTAGCACCCACAGGCATACAGAATGGGGATGGGAGAACCATCAAACACTCCCATCAAACCAGAGCATGCCTCGCTCGTACACTGGGGTGACGATGGCCGGCGGCGTCACCACATGGCGGACCCAACAAGATGAAATTCAAAGTCCAACAGGAGCCTGTAATATCACCACAATTACACTGCCCATATTCCACCAATTGTCCATTAACACTAGACAGGATACTCGGACCCGATGTGAGGGATCAATCTGATACACCATGAGGTCTGCCAGCTGCCTCATGGGTCAACACTGTCTCTGAGGTTTTTACTGTTCCTACCATACTCTTTGGCCCCATTTTCACGCAAATTGGGCCTTGACACAACCCAGGATGGCAGGAGTGCCCTGCACAATGAGTAATAAGGATGCACGGGCGGAGGTGGCAGCTGCCACCCCCCCCCCCCACCCAATCACTTCCTCCTCAGCTTGCTGCCCAGCCCAGACTGACTATTTGGCGGGTTAGGGAAACTCAAATGCCCATATCTCCCCCCTACCTTGTCTTGCACCAATCAGCACAAAGCCGGCATAACTCCATGGTGCCGCTTCCAATCACAGCTGTTCGCGCCAAAACTCACCTAGAGGCGGAGGTGCTGCTACCAATCACAGGCGCCCCTCACCCTCAGGCGTCCTGTGACGTCACAAGGAGGGGGAGGCCTAGGACTGGCGCGATGTCTCACATGGAGGGGGGGGCGACGTTCACCCCACTGTCCCTCCCACCTCTAAAACCGTTGAGAGTCAAATATCCTCTCCTATCACTTCATTCTCAACCCTCATCCTATTTCACAGAAACAGGAAAAATTCTGTAACTCTCTCAACAGAGCAATCACAGACCTCTAGTTAGTCTTAAATGACAGTCCATAGCATGAGCTTTCCTCCAACACCACACAAGTGTATGTAGTTTGGAGGCTTCTTGTCTAGAGTCCCTAGAGCGACTCTAGCCTAATCTAGAAAACTAGGAAAACTAGCTGAGGGAATCTTCATTCCCTCACAGTCAATAACAATGAAAGTGTTAAACCTTTCCCTGCAAGATGACCAGTGGGCCCAGTTAGACTAAGGGGTATAGGTATTCACAAGACGACGCAGTTAGCATTGCCGGCATTTTTATCCTCGACCAGTGCTACAAGTGAATTAGTGAATGAAATACTACCAGAATACCTAAGGAATTCCACTGGGATTCGTGATCCCAAATTTGTGGAAGGAGCTGGTTAGTGGGACACTCTTGCTAATTCACACACTCGACCAACTTTTCCAAACGACGGCAAACAAGCCAAATGGGATAGCCCCATAGTGGAAAACATCGCCAAAGCATTGCTGGAGGCAGCTTCGGAGAAGGACAGAGTGCGTTTCCTAGCTGTGCAAGCCCCCCATGACGGGGACTTCCTTTTGGCAGTCCCTAATTCCGCCCTGGGCACCCGCCTGGACCATCGGGCCCTAAGTATTGGTGTTGCCCTGCGCCTTGCCGCCCCTATCTCCACCGATTACCGGTGTATTTGCGGCCATGCACGGGCAGACCAATACAGCAGCCATGGTCTCATCTGTCGTAAGACACAGGAAAAGATTGCCAGACATGAAGCAGTCAATGACATCATTAAGAGAAGTTTGGCTACAGCTGGGTGTCAAGCACAAAGGGAACCTCAGTTGTGCAGACCTGACAACAGCCAAAAACGCCCAGATGGAGTTACCCTGCAGCCATGGAGGGAAGGTAAACAGGACGTATGGGATTACACATGTGCTTCCACATTGGCTAATACCTATCTACGTTACAGCTCAGAGGAGGGAGGTGGGGCAGCCACCTTCAGGGAGACCCAGAAAATCAACAGGTACAGAGACTTAGAACGTTGTTACAGGTTCATTCTTGCAGGAATTCTTCTGTCTTGCATCTGATTATATCCTCTAATGGTGAGGTGGTAGGTGACATGAATGAATGACATACATGGGGAATTATGGGGTCCTATATAATGAAGTAGTAAATTATTAGTGTGTGATATGTTGGCAATTCATTTTCTTCTGGCTACTTTTGGTGCTACTGCAGGGTCATTCGGTCCTGCTTCTGCATTGGTCCGGGGCCTTGGAGTGGGTAGAGTGTAACTGTGTATTAGCTGGTTATTGATTGCTGGTCTAGATTTCTTGATATGCAGCGCTTCACTGATGTCTAATCTTCTAGTGTAATTGTATTGATCAATTATTTCGCTGTTGCTCATCAAATTATCCTAGGTGGTCATCTCGTTGTGAGTGGCGATTATATATTCCTTGATGGAGCCCTGTTGTTTGTGCATTATTAAACGTCTAGAGAGAGACGTTGTTGTCTTGCCTATATACTGAGTTCTTTGGTGCTGACAATCCCCAAGTGGGCCCCTGAAGGTGTAAATAACGCTGGTCTCTTTCAAGGCCTTTTTCTTGGTGTCGGGAGAATTCTTCATTAATCAGAGATAGAGGAAACAGTTTATGGGTTTGCTATCCGGGAGCCGGATTTGGTGATATTGTTAACAAAGTGAAAAAATTATGGCTGGAAATTGGAACAAACCGATTATTTGTATCAGTGCTGGAGGAAATGATGTTGGACGAGTTAGAAGGGAGTCACTGATACAGAGGTTTAAGACATCAATAGAATTAGTTAGGAACAAGGGAGGAATCCTGGCCATATGTGGCATTCTTCCAAGAAAGCGAGTTGGAAATGAATGGTTGTCGAGAGCACTTGGTATCAATTGCCGACTGGACAAATATTGCAAATCAAATGCGATATCATTACTTGATAACTCTGAACACTTCCATGGAAGGAATGACATGTATGCTTGGGATGGGGGTGCAATTAACTAGAGCTGGGGTTGTTGCTGTTGCCAACATGTTGGTACCCGTATTCACCTAGTTGTGCTTGCGAGGAATGAGCTTTGCTCTTTCGGCCCGCCTCTCATCTCTCAATCAACTGTTACTAACTACTAGCTAATTATTTTTTTCTCCACACGCACACAGACACACACAACCAGGAAGTATCCCGTAACTACTGGCTAACTCCCAAGTACCTATTTACTACTAGGTAACAGAGGCATCAGGGCGAAAGAAACTTTGCCCATTTATTCTGCCTAGTCCGGGAATCGAGACCGGGCCACAGAATTGCGAGTCCTATGCGCTGTCCACTCAGCTACCATACCCCTGGTAGAGATAGCGGCTACTAATACCAATGAAGCTACCAGACCCCACTCAACCTGTGATTGGAAAGGTTTGTTTTTGTTTAAATTGTTAATAGACAGTGGAATTGGAATTAATATGGAGAAAGGAGGCAATAAAAGTATGTGTTGGTCGGGCGGAAAACTTGAAAAATAAACATGGATAAAGAAGGTCCTCAAAATAGCAATACACTTATTGAATATTACACAAACAGCAGGAAACTTAGAAAAAACGATTTAAAATGATCTTCCCTGCACAGAAACAATAGATATTATTGCACTTACAGACCCATGGATACATATAGAAAGCAGAGAACTATTAGCTGAATATCAAATAATCGGATTTAAAAAATATCACACAGATAGATATATTAGACGAGGAGGGGGAGTAGCCAAATATGTTATGGTAAATTTGAAATGAAGTCTAAAAGAGGTAATCAAAACTAAGCCACACACAGAAACTATTTGGTTTTAATTAAACGGACAAATTTAAAATCTTATAAGAGGAGTTATATACAAGCCACCAAACTTAGACAGAATGGAAGTAAAGAATCTGTGGGATGAAACATCTAGAGCAACAAGATCAAACAGTATTTGTCATGAATGACTTTAATTTTTAGTACGATAAACTGGCTTAGCATATCCAGGAATAAGGAAGCAGAGGATTTTCTAGAATTAATTGGCAATTGCTTTCTTAAACAATGCATTAAGGAACCAGCAAATTATTATATGAAAGTAATATTTCAGACTTAGTGTTAACTAACAGGGAAACGGATATTAATCCATCGAAATACCGAGTGAGCTAGGGAACAGTGATCACAAAGAAATCATATATAGCATAGAATGGAGTAGAAATGTATATGTTGGAGAGAGTTCTGTCAAAGTGCCAAATTTTCGAAAAGCTGATTTTAATGGCCTAAGAATTTTTTTTCTGTGAAATGGATTGGAAAGCCCTGGATGTAAAAAGTGATATCGTTGGGGGTTCAAAATCTAACTTATTTAAAAATATTCTAAGCAAAGCACAGGAACGTAGTATTCCATACAATTTAAATCAATCAAATAATAATGACCCTGAAATGGATAACAAACGATCTGTAGAACCTTATAGGTAGAAAGAGAGCTTGGTACAAATGGATTAGGAATGAGGAAGTCAGTTTAGAACAAGAATTCTTCCAAATGGATAGAAATGTTAAAAAAAGATAAGGAGTACAAAAAGAAGCTACGACGTTCGCATTGCATTGCCAGCAAAGACAAATCTTAAAGGTTTCTTTTTAGTTATATTGAACGAAGATTTGGGAAATTATTAGTTCATTAAAAACTAAGACAGGTCAGATAACTGATAATGATGGAAATGAGTAGTATTTGTAATAATCATTTTATCTCTCCATTTACTGAAAAGGAGGGAGGGAAGGAATTATCCTATGAAAACGCCAAGCTATTACGACAATATAGCCCTTGGGAGGGATCATATAAGGATTTGGGATGGGACGAAAGAAAGGTATGGTGTCCAACCACTTGGACGGTCGATGATTGAACGATGACCTGCATGAAGCGAGACCGTCACTCTACCGTCCAGCCCAAGTGGTTGGGATTCTGAAAAGGAACTTAACTGAAAAGGGAAATTTGCCTTCTGCCAAGTAAGTCTATGTGGAGAGGAAAAGAAAATATATTGACTAGTTTAGCAGTTACCTGGGAGGATGTTATTAAACAAATAGTGAAACTGAAGCCAAATATAGCCCCAGTGCCTGAAGAAGTTTTTGCCAGGATGCTTAAAGAATGCAAAGAGGAGCTTTACGAGCCATTGACTAAAATATTTAATAACTCATTAGAGTCAGACAAAGTGATAGATTCGCGGAAGGTTACTAATGTGGTACCAATTTTTAAGAGAGGAGATAGATCACTTGCGTCAAACTAAGCCACATACTATTAACGACTATTGTGGCAAATTAGCGACTATTGTGGGAAAGTTGCTTGAATCGATAACTACCAATACCATTCATCTTCATGTTGAAAAACATAAATTAATAAATGATTCGCAACGTGGTTTTACAGATAGTTGATTCATGTTTAATAAATTCGCCGAAACGAATTTTGGTTGTGGGAGATTCCCAGGTGAGGTATTTAGACAGAACGTTTTGTGCCAGAGATAGGGGGAACAGATTAAGGGTTTGCTATCCGGGAGCTGGAATTGGTGATATTGTTGAAAACATTAATGATATTATGACGGGAAATGGGAACAAACCCATTATTTGTATTAGTGCAGGGGGTAATGATGTTGGGCGAGTTAGGAGTGAGAAACTAATACAGAGATTTAGGACAGCCATTGAATTAGTTAGGAGCAAGGGAGGAATCCCGATCATTTGTGGCATTCTTCCAAGAAAGGGAGTGGGAAATGAATGGATGTCGAGGGCACTTGGTGTCAATTGCCGGCTGGAAAGATATTGACAACTGGGAACGCTTTTATGGAAGAAATGAAATGTATACTCGTGATGGGGTGCATCTATCAAGGGCTGGGGTTGTTGCTGTTGCGAACTCGTTGGAACCAGTGGTTAGAGGTGTTTGTTTGGGTTTAAACTGTTAGTAGATAGTGGTATGGGAATTGATTTGGAGAAAGGAGGTAATAAAAGTATGTGTTCATGGGAGAAAAGAATTGGCAAAATGATCAGGGAAAGAAAAGGGCCTCAAAATAACAGTTCACTTAGGATATATTACACTAACAACAGAAGTCTAAGAAATAAAATTAATGAATTAACTGCTCTTGTCTGCACAGAAAAAATAGATATTATTGCACTTACCGAAACGTGGATGAATGTAGAAAATAGAGAACTATTAGCTGAATATCAGATAAATGGATGTAAACTATTTCATACAGATAGATATATTAGACGAGGAGGGGGAGTAGCCATATATGTTAGGGACAATTTGAAATGTAGTCTCAAAGAGGGAATCAAAACTGAGCCACACAAAGAAACTATTTGGAAAGAATTAAACGAAAAAGCAAATAATATTATAATAGGAGCTATATATAGGCCACCAAATTTAGACAGAATTGAAGCAAAGCATCTATGGGATGAAATATCTAGAGCATCTAGATCTAACAGTATTTATGTCATGGGTGACTTTAATTTTAGTGGAATAAACTGGGTGAACAAAATAGAGAATAGTGAAGCAGAAGATTTTCTAGAATTAATTGACGATTGCTTTCTTACGCAACACATTAAGAAACCAACGCGGAAAATAATATTTTAGATTTAGTGTTAACTAACAGGGAAACACAAATTAATGACATCGAAATAGGGAGTGAGCTAGGGAACAGTGATCACAAAGTAATCAGATTTAGCATAGAATGGAATAGACCTGTAGGAGAAAATTCTGTTATAGTGCCAGATTTTCGAAAAGCTGATTTTAATAGCCTAAGAAATTTTTTGGGTCAAATAGATTGGAAAGTCTTGGGTATGGGGTGTGGGCCGGTCTTAGAGCGAGACATGAACCCAGCGATAGGTGACGTAAACGGGGATTTCGATGTGGATTTAATATATAACTTATTTAAGAATATTCTAAACAAAGCACAGGAACGTAGTATACCATACAAATTGAATAGGTCGAATACTAATGACCCAAAGTGGATAACAAAGAATTTAAAGAACCTTATAGGTAAAAAGAGAGATTGGTACAAAAGGATTAAGAATGGGGAAGTCAGGTTAGAACAGGAATTCATACAACTGGTTAGATATGTTAAAAAAAGAGATTAGGAAAGCAAAAAGAAACCATGAAGTTCGCATAGCAGAGCAAGCAAAGTCAAATCCTAAAGGTTTTTTTCAGTTATATCGAACTAAGACTAGGGAAAGGATAGGTCCATTAAAATCTGAGACAGGTCAAATAACGGATAATGACAAGGAGATGAGTAGTATTTTTAACAAATATTTTATATCTGTATTTACTAAAGAACTTAACAATATGCCTTCAGCCGAACAAGTCTATGTGGGTGGGGATGAGGACAGGTTGACTAGTTTAGCAGTTAACAGGGAGGATGTAATTAAACAATTAGAAAAACTAAAACCAAACAAATCCCCAGGGCCGGATGAAGTGTTTGCCAGGGTGCTTAAAGAATGCAAAGAGGAGCTTTCCGAGCCACTGTCTACCATATTTAATAAATCAATAGAGTCAGGCAGAGTGCCAGAATCATGGAAGGTAGCTAATGTGGTACCAATTTTTAAGAAAGGAGATAGATCACTTGCGTCAAACTATCGGCCAATTAGCCTAACGTCTATTGTGGGAAAGTTACTTGAATCAATAATTGCAAATACAATTCGTCTCCATCTTGAAAAACATAAATTAATAAATGAGTCGCAACATGGTTTTACAAATGGCCGTTCATGTTTAACAAATTTGCTAACTTTTTATTCCAGCATAGTTGAGGCAATTGATAGTGGTAAGGATTGTGATGTTATGTACCTTGACTTTAGCAAAGCTTTTGATACAGTGCCACATGAAAGACTAATTAAAAAAATAGAAGCTCTTGGTATTGGGGGTGCTATATTAACTTGGATTTTTAAATAAGTTATATATTGAATCCACATCGAAATCCCCATTTACGTCACCTATCGCTGGGTTCATGTCTCTCTCCAAGACCGGCCACACACCATACCCAAGACTTTCCAATCAATTTGACCCAAACAATTTCTTAGGCTATTAAAATCAGGTTTTCGAAAATCTGGCACTTTAACAGAATTTTCTCCTACAGGTCTATTCCATTCTAAGCTAAATCTGATTTCTTTGTGATCACTGTTCCCTAGCTCACTCCCTATTTCGATGTCATTAATTTGTGTTTCCCTGTTAGTTAACACTAAATCTAAAATATTATTTTCCAGTGTTGGTTCCTTAATGTGTTGCGTAAGAAAGCAATCGTCAATTAATTCTAGAAAATCTTCTGCTTCACTATTCCCTGTTTTGTTCACCCAGTTTATTCCACTAAAATTAAAGTCACCCATGACATAAATACTGTTAGATCTAGATGCCCTAGATATTTCATCCCATAGATGCTTTGCTTCCATTCTGTCTAAATTTGGTGGCCTATATATAACTACTATTATAATATTATTTGCTTTTTCGTTTAATTCTATCCAAATAGTTTCTGTGTGTGGCTCAGTTTTGATTCCCTTTTTGAGACTGCATTTCAAATTGTCCCTAACATATATGGCTACTCCACCTCCTCGTCTAATATATCTGTGTGAAATAGTTTAAATCCATTTATTTGATATTCAGCTAATAGTTCTCTATTTTCTACATTCATCCACGTTTCGGTAAGTGCAATAATATCTATTTTTTCTGTGCAGACAAGAGCATTTAATTCGTTAATTTTATTTCTTAGACTTCTACTGTTAGTGTAATATACCCTAAGTGAATTGTTATTTTGAGGCCCTTCTCTTTCCCTGATCATTTTGCCAATTCCTTTCTCCCACAAACACATACTTTTATTACCTCCTTAATCCAAATCAATTCCCATACCTCTATCTACTAACATTTTAAACCCAAACAAACACCTCTAACCACTTCTTCCAACGAGTTCGCAACAGCAACAACCCCAGCCCTCGATAGATGCACCCCATCACGAGCATACATTTAATTTCTTCCATAGAAGTGTTCCCAGTTGTCTATGAAAGATATTGCATTTGATTTGCAAAATCTTTCCAGCCGGCAATTGACACCAAGTGCCCTCGACATCCATTCATTTCCCACTCCCATTCTTGGAAGAATGCCACATATCATCGGGATTCCTCCCTTGCACTTAACTAATTCAATGGCTGTCCTGAATCTCTGTATTAGTTCCTCACTCCTAACTCGTCCAACATCATTACCCCCTGCACTAATACAAATAATGGGTTTGTTTCCATTTCCCGTCATAATATCTTTCATGTTTCCAACAATATCACCAATTCCAGCTCCCGGATAACAAACCCTTAATCTGTTCCCCCTATCTCTGGCACAAAACGTTCTGTCTAAATACCTCACCTGGGAATCTCCCACAACCAAAATTCGCTTCGATTCTCCCTTTTCCTATCGAGCAGTTTGAGGGACCTGCACTTCAATGCTCCTCGTTACTTTGTCTTTGCCTCCTCGTTGAACAAACTTTTTTTTATTTTTATTAACTTAAGCTTTGTTAATCTTTCTTCATACGAAAGATTTCTAATTTGGGGAATTAACTTAGTCATCCTACATTGGACACATTCAAGTGAATTTATATCCATTCTATAATACGGCGACCAAAAATTGAAAATGCATAATCTAAATGGGGCCTAATCAGAGCAAGATATAGCTTAAGAACCACACCAGGTGTCTTGTTACTAACGCTTCGATTAATAAATCCCAGTGTCCTATTCGCCTTATTACGAACATTCATGCATTGATCTTTTTGTTTTAAATTCTTACTAATCATAACTCCCAGATCCCTTTCGCAATTCGACTTCGCAATCTCAACACCATCTAGCTCGTACCTTGTAACTCTATCATCATTACCTAGCCTCAGAACTTTACATTTATCAGCATTAAACTGCATTTGCCAATCCTTTGACCATTTCAAAACCCTATCTAGATCAACTTGAAGTGATAGTGAGTCCTCCTCCGAATTAGTTTCCCTACCGATTTTCGTATCATCGGCAAATTTGCAAATGTTGCTACTCAAACCTGAATCTAAATCATTTATATATATTATAAACAACAGAGGTCCCAGAACAGAGCCCTGAGTTACTCCACTAACAACATTATCCCACTCTGACTTAACCCCATTTATACTAACTCTCTGTTTCCTTTGGAATAGCCATGCCCTAATCCAACTTAACATAGCACCCCCAATACCATGAGCTTCTATTTTTTTAATTAGTCTTTCATGTGGCACTGTATCAAAAGCTTTGCTAAAGTCCAGGTACACAACATCACAATCCTTACCACTATCAATTGCTTCAACTATGCTGGAATAAAAAGTTAGCAAATTTGTTAAACATGAACGGCCATTTGTAAAACCATGTTGCAACTCATTTATTAATTTATGCTTTTCAAGATGGAGACGAATTGTATTTGCAATTATTGATTCAAGTAACTTTCCCACAATAGACGTTAGGCTAAATGGCCGATAGTTTGACGCAAGTGATCTATCTCCTTTCTTAAAAATAGGTACCACATTAGCTACCTTCCATGACTCTGGCACTCTGCCTGACTCTATTGATTTATTAAATATGGTAGAAGGTAGCTCGGAAAGAGCTCCTCTTTGCATTCTTTAAGCACCCTGGCAAACACTTCATCCGGCTTTGGGGATTTGTTTGGTTTTAGTTTTTCTAATTGTTTAATTACATCCTCCCTGGTAACTGCTAAACTAGTCAACCTGTCCTCATCCCCACCCACTTAGACTTGTTCGGCTGAAGGCATATTGTTAAGTTCTTTAGTAAATACAGATATAAAATATTTGTTAAAAATACTACTCATCTCCTTGTCATTATCCGTTATTTGACCTGTCTCAGATTTTAATGGACCTATCCTTTCCCTAGTCTTAGTTCAATATAACTGAAAAAACCTTTTAGGATTTGACTTTGTTTGCTCTGCTATGCGAACTTCATAGTTTCTTTTTGCTTTCCTAATCTCTTTTTTAACATTTCTAACCAGTTGTATGAATTCCTGTTCTTAACTGACTTCCCAATTCTTAATTCTTTTGTACCAAGCTCTCTTTTTACCTATAAGGTTCTTTAAATTATTTGTTATCCACTTTGGGTCATTAGTATTCGATCTATTCAATTTGTATGGTATACTACGATCCTGTGCTTTGTTTAGAATATTCTTAAATAAGTTATATATTAAATCCACATCGAAATCCCCTTTTACGTCACCTATCGCTGGGTTCATGTCTCGCTCTAAGACCGGCCCACACCCCATAGCAAAGACTTTCCAATCTATTTGACCCAAACAATTTCTTAGGCTATTAAAATCAGCTTTTCGAAAATCTGGCACTTTAACAGAATTTTCTCCTACAAGTCTATTCCATTCTATGCTAAATCTGATTACTTTGTGATCACTGTTCCCTAGCTCACTCCATATTTCGATGTCATTAATTTGTGTTTCCCTGTTAGTTAACACTATATCTAAAATATTATTTTCCCGCGTTGGTTCCTTAATGTGTTGCGTAAGAAAGCAATCGTCAATTAATTCTAGAAAATCTTCTTCTTTACTATTCCCTGTTTTGTTCACCCAGTTTATTCCACTAAAATTAAAGTCACCCATGACATAAATACTGTTAGATCTAGATGCTTTAGATATTTCATCCCATAGATGCTTTGCTTCCATTCTGTCTAAATTTGGTGGCCTATTTATAACTCCTATTATAATATTATTTGCTTTTTCGTTTAATTCTATCCAAATAGTTTCTGTGTGTGGCTCAGTTTTGATTCCCTCTTTGAGACTACATTTCAAATTGTCCCTAACATATATGGCTACTCCCCCTCCTCGTCTAATATATCTATCTGTGTGAAATAGTTTAAATCCATTTATCTGATATTCAGCTAATAGTTCTCTATTTTCTACATTCATCCACGTTTCGGTAAGTGCAATAATATCTATTTTTTTCTGTGCAGACAAGAGCATTTAATTCATTAATTTTATTTCTTGGACTTCTGCTGTTAGTGTAATATATCCTAAGTGAACTGTTATTTTGAGGCCCTTTTCTTTCCCTGATCATTTTGCCAATTCTTTTCTCCCGCGAACACATACTTTTATTACCTCCTTCCTCCAAATCAATTCCCATACCACTATCTACTAACAGTTTAAACCCAAACAAACACCTCTGACCACTGGTTCCAACGAGTTCGCAACAGCAACAACCCCAGCCCTTGATAGATGCACCCCATCACGAGCATACATTTCATTTCTTCCATAGAAGTGTTCCCAGTTGTCTATGAAAGATATTGCATTTGATTTGCAATATCTTTCCAGCCGGCAATTGACACCAAGTGCCTTCGACATCCATTCATTTCCCCTCCCTTTCTTGGAAGAATGCCACATATGATCGGGATTCCTCCCTTGCTCCTAACTAATTCAATGGCTGTCCTAAATCTCTGTATTAGTTCCTCACTCCTAACTCGCCCAACATCATTACCCCCTGCACTAATACAAATAATGGGTTTGTTCCCATTTCACGTCATAATATCATTCATGTTTCCAACAATATCACCAATTCCAGCTCCCGGATAGCAAACCCTTAATCTGTTCCCCCTCTCTCTGGCACAAAACGTTCTGTCTAAATACCTCACCTGGGAATCTCCCACAACCAAAATTCGCTTCGGTACCTCCTTAACTTTCTGAGCAGCCTGAGGGGCCTGCGCTCCGCCGCTCCTCGCTGATTTCCTCGCTGCAGGCGCACCACAACACTTGTCCTCCAACACAGCAAATGAATTTGCTGTCCTTAGGGCGTCTGTAGGTGGCCTTGTCAAGGTCTTCTTAAGACCCCTGTCCTTCACGACTCTCCACGATGAGGTCTCGTCAACACTGGTCTCCTCCTTCGTTTCCTCCCGAAGTCTCAGCCGTCGTACCTCCTCCCGCAGTGAATCCATCTCTGCTCTCAGAGCTCCAACCAGACTCACAAAATCCTTCACTAATCCTTCCATTATTGCAATAATAATGTTAGTCCAGAGCTCCAGCTAGCACAACCTCTCACTGCAAATATCATTCGTCTTCACCTTGAAAAACCTAAATTAATAAATGATTCACAACATGGTTTTTCATATGGCCGTTTATGTTTAACAAATTTACTGTCATTTATTTCAACATAGTTTATGCAATTGATAGTAATGGTTTGTGATGTTGTGTACCTTGACTTTAGCAAAGCTTTTGATACAGAGTGCCACATGAAAGACTGATTAAAAGATAGAGGATCATGGTATTTGGGGTGCTATATTAAGATGGAAACAAAGGGTTAGTATAAATGGAGTTAAGTCAGAGTAGGAAAATATTGCAAGTGAAGTGCTTCAAGGCTCTGTCCTGGGACCTCTTTAATTCAAAAAATATATAAATGATTTAGATTTCAGGTTTGAGCAGCAGTATTTGCAAAATGCCGATTATGCTACTTTCATAAGAATGAAGGTAACTGCAGAAGGCCTGTTGACATATAGAAGTCAACTTCTAATTACAACCACCCAATCACTTTCATATATATGTGTTACCTATGCTTGAAACAATCAAGGGATCCTACTTATATTACGTTACATGGTAATTGGTTCCACAAATCAACAACCCTATTACCGAACCAGAATTTACCCAAGTCTTTCCTAAATAAAAACTTATTCAATGTATACCCATTGTTTCGTGTTCTGTCTTGGGTTGATACATTTAATACCCTATTAATATTCCCTTTGTAATGTCCATTCTTCTGCTTATAAACCTCTATCATGAAACCCCTAACTCTTTGCCTTTCCAGTGAATGCAGCTTAAGCTTTGATAATCTTTCTTCATATGACAGGTGTCTAATTTGGGGATTTAACTTTGTCATCCTACGCTGGACACGTTCAAGTGAATTTATATCTCATTCTATAGTATGGCGACCAAAACTGAACTGTATAATCTAAATGGGCCTAAACAGAGCAAGATATAGCTGAAGAACAACACCAGGTGTCGTGTTACTAACGCTTCGATTAATAAATCCCAGTGTCCTATTTGCATTATTACAAACGTTCATGCATTGATGTTTTGCTTTTAAATTCTTACTAATCATAACTCCAAGATCCCTTTCGCACTTGGACGTCGGAATCTCAACCCCATCTAGCTCATATCGTGTAACTCTATCATTATTACCTAGCCTCAAAACTTGACATTTATCAGCATTAAACTGCATCTGCCAATCTTTTGTCCATTTCAAAACCCTATTTAGATCGACTTGAAGTGATAGTGAGTCTATTTCCCTTAAGCTGTTAAGGGGCCCTGAGGAGATTTACACCCCTGTGCGCAAGAAAAAAACTCTAAAAAATTATTTCGCCTTCTAAAGATGTTAATTTGTGTTCTTTGGGCACGAGAAAAATAAAAAATAAATAGTAGGTGACATAATTTGGGGAATTAACTTTTTCATCCTATGCTGGACACGTTCAAGTGAATTTATATACATTCTATAGTACGGCGACCAAAACTGAACTGCATAATCTAAATGGGGCTTAACCAGAGAAGAATATAGCTGAAGAATTACACCAGGTGTCTTCTTACTAAAATTTCGAATAATAAATCCCAATGTCATATTTGTCTTATTACGAACATTCGTGTATTGATCTTTTGGTTATAAATTCTTTTTAATCATAACTCCCAGAGCCCTTTCGCAATCCGACTTCGGAATCTCAACACCATCTAGCTCGTATCTTGTAACTCTATCATCATTACCTAGCCTCAAAACTTTACATTTATTAGCATTAAACTGCATCTGCCAATCTTTTGACCATTTCAAAACCCTATTTAGATCGACTTGAAGTGATAGTGAGTATTTTTCCGTGTTTTTTTCCCTACTGATTTTTTTTTACCATCAGCAAATTTTCAAATGTTGCTTCTCAAACCTGAATCTAAATCATTTATATATATATTTTAAACAACAGAGGTCCCAGGACCTCTGTAAGTGGTGTGCCTTGAGGCACACCACTTACAGCATTTTCCAATTTGTTGTTGTTATTTTAGATTCAGCTATTCGGAACAAAAACTCCAAGTGGCACAGGCTATGGTGAGCCTGTAGTGGGCTTACCTGGCACAGGAGCGGGGCTGTAACTGGCTGGGTGTACAGCCCCGCTAGTGTGCCAGGTAAGTTGAATTTTCCCACACTGACTTAACCCAATTTATACTAACTCTGTTTCTTTTGGTATAGCCATGCCCTAATCCAACTTAATATAGCATCCCCAATAGCATGAGCCTCTGTCTTTTTAATCAGTCTTTCATGTGGCTCTGTATTAAAAACTTTACTTAAGTCAAGGTACACAACATCACAATCCTTACCACTATCAACTGCCTCAACTATGCTGGTATAAAATGATAGCAAATTTGATAAACATGAACGGCCATTTCTAAACCATGTTACGAATCATTTATTAGTTTATGTTCTTCAATACGAAGACTAATTATATTTGCAATTATCGATTAAAGTAACTTTCACACAATAGACTTTTGGCTCATTGGCCGATAGTTTGAGGAAAACGATCTATCTCCTTTCTTAAAAACTGGTACCACATTACCAATCTTCCATGACTCTGGCACTCTGCCTGACTCTATTGATTTATTAAATATGGTAGACAGTGGCTCGCAAAGCTCCTCTTTGCATTCTTTAAGCACCCTTGGAAACACTTCATCCGGCTCTGGGGATATCTTTGGTTTGAGTTTTACTATTGTTTAATTACATCCTCCCTGGTAACTGCTAAACTAGTCAACCTGTCCTCGTACCCACCCACATAGACTTGTTTGGCTGAAGGAATAGTGTTAAGTTCCTCTTTAGTAAATATAGAGATAAAATATTTATTAAAAGTACTACACATCTCATCGTCATTATCCGTTAAGCGAACTGTCTCTGTTTTTAATATACCTATCCTGTCCCTAATCTTTGTTCGATATAACTGAAAAAACCTTTAGGAATTGTCTTTTCTTGTCCTGCTATGCGAACTTCATTGTTTCTTTTTGCCCTCGAATTCTCTTTTTTTACATTTCTAACAAGTTTTACGAATTCCTATTCTAAACTGACTTCCCCATTCTTAATTCTTTTGTACCACGCTCTCTTTCTACCTATAACGTTCTTCAGATCCTTTTTTTTTTCATTTTGGATAATTATTATTCGATCTGATCAATTTGCATGGTATACTATGTTCCTGTGCTTTGCTTAGAATATTTTTAAATTAATTTTATTTTGAATCCACATCGAAATCATTTTTTACATCACCCACTGCCGGATTCACGTCTTACTCCAAGACCGCCCCCCCTCCCCATCCCAAAAACTTTCCAATCTATTTCACCCAAAAAAATTCTAAGGCTACTAAAATCAGCTTCTGGAAAATCCAGCCCTTTTAGAATTTCAAAACTCAACAGAATTTTCTCCTAGAGATCTATTCCATTCTATGCTAAATCTGATTTCTTTGTAATCACTGTTCCCTAACTCACTTCCTATTTCGATGTCATTAATTTGTGTTTCTCAGTTAGTTAACACTAAATCTAAAATATTATTTTCCCGCGTTGGTTCCTTAATGTTTTGCTTAAGAAAACAATCGTCAACTATTTATATAAAATTTTACAAAAAATGAGTAACAAAATACAAAAAAATGACAAAAATGAGTTTCCGATTGAACTCTTTATTGACCTGAGAGAGGCAACAAAAAATGAGTAACTGTTATGATATTGTTAATCACAACTAGCTCCTACTTACGGGGGCATGGGCTCCAGATATCCCAAAAAAATGCATTAAATGAAAACTAGTTCGATTTCAATCAAACTTTTTGGACTAGTTGTACATGAAAAGGGTTTCATCTGGTCCAATTCTCAGCATCGTAGCATAAATAGGAAGGGAGAAAAAAAATAGTAAAGTAGGTGTCAAAATTATTCCAAAATGGTGAAAAACGATTATCAAACACAAGTGTCAACTGAAATCATATCTATGAATTTCGGCTATCACAATAGCATGTATTAAAATATATTATAATTAGTTTTATTAGAAAAATAATTAAGTTAAAAAATAAATTGATATATATATATATATATATATATATATATATATATATATATATATATATATATATATATATATATATATATATATATATATATGCTGAAAATCCACAAAGAAATATGAAATGAGGTGAACGTTTCGGCTTGTTAAAGCCTTTGTCAACACCAGACTGACAGTCAGTCAGTCAGTCTGGTGTTGACAAAGGCTTTAACAAGCCGAAACGTTCACCTTATTTCATATTTCTCTGTGGATTTTCCGCATAAAATGATCAGTGTTTTGTGATCGTCAATTGCATATATATATATATATATATATATATATATATATATATATATATATATATATATATATATATATATATATATATATATATATATATATATATATTCAATTTTATTTTTCTCAGACGATTTGCATGAATCTTATACATCTGACTGCACATAACCCTATCTGTAAGAGTGCCAATTTTGAGAAAATTGGTTGATGTCAACCCCAGCCACAGATGGCAGCACCTTAGACTTTATTATTTCTTTTATTTATTTTCAATATTTTCAAGTAACATAAACGTTTAAATAACTCTTTCATATTGTATTTAATTTACATGAAACTTTCACTTTATATGTACAGTTTATGTCTCTAAAATCTCAAGTAAGCGTTTTTTCCTAGGTTCATTTATTGATTTTATGATAGCAATAAACATGACATATATGCATAATTTTTGGGAGGAACTTTGACTATTTGTTTTTGGAAAACTAAAGACGTTTTGGAAACTCTCTAACTCCAGATCCTCTATTGTATGTTAATGTGTCAGAAAAGTGTCATAGAATGATTATATCTGAAAGGTGTGTTTATTTATTTACACTTGAAAATGTGTAAAATTCGTTGAAAAAAATAAAAAAATAAAAACTTTCCTTTCTGTTTACGCTGCAGTACTGAAACTTGGAATAATTGCAGCCATTTTTATATACAACTAGTCAAAAAATATTGGTTGACATTGAACAACTGTTAAAAAAACAAGGTCATGCCCCCCTCATTATTGAATCCGAGGCCTTGCCATGGACTATGTCCGATCCTATCTTTGTGATCGACACCAATGTGTAGCCATTAATGATATAACCTCTCCCACTCTACCAATAACCGTGGAGTGCCACAGGGCACCATCTTAGGACCTCTCCTATATCTTACATACATCAATGATCTGCTGAATATCTCTAACAATCTTAAACCTATATTGTTTGCTGATGATACTACCCTCATCTACTCAGACCGCAACCCCCCACACATTAAATAACATTGTGAATAATGAATTTAAAAAACTCCACTTATGGATGTCAACCAACAAACTAACACTAAACAAAGAAATGACCTACTACATCCAATTTGGAAGTAAATTAAGAAATGCAATTCAGCTTCAGATAGACAATGTTAACACCAGTAATAAAAATGATGGATAGTTTTCTTGGCCAATTCCTAGACAAGAGACTCAACTTCAGCACCCACATACAACACATAACTAAGAAAGTCTCTAAAACCGTTTGAATTCTCTGCAAAATCAGATATTATATATCTAACTCTGCTCTCTTCTCAATATATTATGCACTAATCTATTCCTATCTTAATTATGGAATCTGTGCATGGGGTTCAACTACTGCAAACCACCTCAAGTCCATCATCACACAGCAAAAATCTGTTATCAGAATAATAACAAACTCTGCTTTCAGACAACACTCAGCCCCCTTGTTAAAATCCCTAAACATGCTAAACATAAACTCACTCCACACATTCTCTTTTGTCAATTACATTTACAAAACCCTGTTCTTAAATGCAAACCCTGCTCTGAAACTCTCTCTAGACAAACGTAATAGGACCCATTATCACCACACCTGAAATATACCAGAAATAAATATATCTTTGATAACCCCAGAGTCAAACTTAATCTGTGTAAATACTCTTTGCAAATAAAGGGACCCAGTCTATGGAACTCACGCCCTAATGAATTGAAAAGCTGTCCAACTTTTGCTTCATTCAAAAACGAAAACAAAAAGTACCTAATTTCATCTTCATTATTTCCTACCTTGTGCTTTAAAATTACACTGTATCTAGTGCTACCCAATCCCCCAATCTTTATGTACCTAATCCAAACAACTTTAACATTGTGATCATTGTTGTCTTCTTACATGTGTAATCAACATGCTGAATTGTGCTTATTAATAATCTTTGTTAAATTACCAATTAAGATGTCAATGCAATCAATCAGAGATACCGATGTGTTTTAATATACCTACTAATCACTCTCAACTCATTTTTTCTTGCAATGTACCTGTTATCATTTTATAAATTTTGCTAAAATTTACCTACTTAAAATTATCTGTTAGATTCAGGACCTGCCCGAAACGCTGAGCGTACTAGTAGATTTACAAGAATGTAAACACCTATGCTATGTATCCTCACAAAACCAATGTACCTTCTTGTATATATAAATAAACAAAATCTGCTGCATTATTCCCTGTTCGGCTAAACCAATTCATTCCACTAAAATTAAAGTCACCCATGACACAAATACTGTTAGACCTAGATGCTCTACATATTTCATCCCATAGGTTCTTTGCTTCCATCCTGTCTAAGTTTGGTGGCCTGTGTATAACTCCTATTTTAAAATTATTTGCTTTTTCGTTTAATTCTATCCAAATAGTTTCTGTGTGTGGCTCAGTTTCGATTTCCTCTTTGAGACTAAATTTAAAATTTTCTTTAAAGGGACAAATCAGGGGACCCCACCTCCACCACGTCACGTGGCAACTGGTTTCCACAAATCAACAACCCTATTACCGAACCAAAATTTATCCAGATTTTTCCGAAATATAAACTTATCCAGTCTATTCCCATTGTTTCGTGTTTTGTCTTGTGTTGATACTTTTAATACCCAATTAATATCCCCTTTGGTTTGTCCATTTATCTACTTGTAAACCTCTATCATGTCACCCATAACTCTTCGCATTTCCAGTGAATGCAATTTAAGCTTTTTTAATCTTTCTTCAAATGACAGGTTTCTGATTTGTGGAATTAAATTTGTCATTATACTCTGGACACGTTCAAGTGAATTTATATCCATTCTACAGTACTGCGACCAAAACTGAACTGCATAATCTAAATGGGGCCTAACCAGAGCAAGATATAGCTGAAGAACAATACCAGGTGTCTTGTTACTAACACTTTGATTAATAAATTCCAGTGCCCTATTTGCCTTATTACGAACATTTATGCATTGATTTTTTTAGTTTTAAATTCTAACGAATCATAGCTCCTAGATCCCTTTCGCGATCAAACATCACAATCTCTACATCATCTGGCTCGTTTCTTGTGACACTATCATGATTACCTAGCCTCAAAACCTTACATTTGTCAGCTTTAAACTGCGTCTGCCAATCTTTTGACCCTATAAAAACCGTATTTGGATCGCTTTAGAGTGATAGTGAGTTTATCCGTGTTTATTTCCCTCCGGATTTTTGTATCATCGGCAAATTTGCAAATATTGCTGCTCAAACCTGAATCTAAATTACTTATATATATTATGAATAACAGAGGTCCCAGGACAGAGCTTTGAGGCACTCCACTTAGAAGATTTTTCCAGTCTGACTTAACTCCATTTATACTAACTCTGTTTCCTTTGGTATAGCTATGCCCTAATCCAACCTAATATAGCCCCTCCAATAACATGACCCTCTATCTTTTTAATCAGACTTTCATGTGGCACAGTATCAAAAGCTTTGCTAAAGTCATGGTACACAACATCACAAACCTTACCATTATCAACGGCCTCAACTATTCTGGAAACATATTGACCGCAAATTTGATAAACTTGAACGGCCATTTGTAAAACCATGTCGAGAATCATTTATTAATTTATGTTTTTCAAAATGAAAACGACTGGTATTTGAAATTAGCTATTCAAGAGACTTTCCTACAATAGACGTTAGGCTAATTGGTTGATAGTTTCGGGCAAGTGATCTATCTCCTTTCTTAGAAATTGGTACCACATTAGTAACCTTCCACTTGTCTGGCACTCTGTCTGACTCTAATGACTTATTAAATATGGTAGACAATGGATCGCAATGCTCCTCTTTGCATTTATTAAGCCCCCTGGCAAACACTTCGTCTGGCCCTGGGGATTTGTTTTGTTTGAGTTTCACTATTTGTTTTATAACATCGTTCTTGGTAACTGTTAAACTAGTCAACCTGTCCTCGTCACCACCCCACATAGATTAGTTTCGGCTGAAAGTATAGAGTTAAGTTCTTCTTTAGTAAATACATATATAAATTATTATTGAAAATACTACTAATCTCTTCGTTATTATCCGTTATTTGCCCTGTCTCAGTTTTCAAAAGACCTCTCCTTTCCCTAACCTTTGTTCGATATAACTGAAAAACCTTTAGGACTTGCCTTTGCTTGCCCTGCTACATGAACTTTACAGTTTTTTTTTGCCCTCCTTATCTATTTTTTACCATTTCTAGCCAGTTGTACGAATTCTTGTTCAATACTGACTTCCCACATCCTTTATCCTTTTGTATCAAACTTTCTTTCTGTCTATAAGGTTCTTCAGATCCTTATCTGAAGATCTGATAGATCTTATTTGTGCTTTGCTTAGAATATTTTTAAATAAGTTATCTTTTGAATCCCACATCGAAATCCCTATTTACATCACTCATTGTTGGATTCACGTCTTACTCCAAGACCGGCCCACCCCATATGTCCCAAGGCTTTTCAATCTATTTAACCCAATAAATTTCTAAGGATATTAAAATCAGCTTTTCAAAAATCTGGCACTTTAACATAATTTTCTCCTACTGATCTATTCCATTCCATGCTAAATCTGATTTCTTTGTGATCACTGTTCCCTAGTTCACTCCCTATTTCGATGTCATTAATTTTTGTTTCTCTGTTAGTTAACACTAAATCTAGAACATTATTTTCCCGTGGTGGTCCTTAATGTATTGAGGATGAAAGCAATCGTTAATTAATTCTTGAAAACCTTCTGCTTCCCTGTTCTGTTAATTCAGTTTATTCCACTAAAATTAAAGTCACCTATGACAAAAACACTGCTAGAACTAGATGCTCTAGATATTTCATCCCATAGATGCTTTGCTTCCATTCTGTCTAAGTTTGGAGGCCTAAATATATGACTCCTAACATAAGATTATTTGCTTTTTCGTTTATTTCTAGCCAAATACTGTCTGTGTGTGGCTCAGTTTTGATTCTCTCTTTGAGACTACATTTCAAATTTTCCCTAACATATATGGCTATTCCTCCTTCTCGGCTAATATAGGTGAAATATATTAGAAATTGCTTATACCATTTATTTGATCTTTAGCTAATAGTTCTCTATTTTCTACATTTATCCACGTTTCGGTAAGTGCAATAACATCATTTTTTTCTGTACATTCAGGAGCATTTAAATCGATTATTTTGTTTCTTACACTCCGACTGTTCGTATAATATACCCTAAGTGTAATGTCATTTTAAGGCCCAGTCCTTCCCTTATCATTTTACCATTTTTTTTTCTCCCGCAAACACATACTTTTATTAAGGGGGCATAATCTTTATAATCTTTATAAATTAAAAGTTGTTCAATTTGCTTATAAATTTATTTATGAAATGGTTATAGAAAGGGCTGCAACTGGTCCAAGTTTCACCATCACACCCTAAACAGAAAAGGAGAAAAAAATACACAACGTATTATGCAACGAATTTTCATTTTCAAATAATCTCAGGAAACACATGTGTCAACTAAAATCCTTTCTATAACACTCAGATATTAAAATTAGCACATAAAAAAGGAATGTAGTGAGTAGTTTTATAAAAAAAGTGTTTAGTGCAATAATATAATTATTCAAAGTTACCCTTCCAAAAATATGCAATATATGATGTTTATAAATTTTTATAAAATCAACAAATGTACTTTGGACTAAAATGTCTACTATGTACTGTAGAAGCACAAACTCTACATATAAGGTGTAATTTGCATGTAAATTGATTAATAAATGAAAGCTATGAAGTACTTTGAAGTTGTAAATTACTTTCCTGAGTAAAATAAAGATCAAAGTTCGGCCACCTGTAGCTGAACTTGACTTCGACAGATTTCGTTCATAATTGGCACCTTGCAGATAGGCATCCATTGAGCAAGGTGTGCAAGTTTCATGCAAATCCCCTGATAACAAACGAAAAAAAAAATTGGCCAAAAAAAAAGAAGAAAAAAAAAGAAAAAAAAAATTACATATATATATATTGCACATACATATTACAATTATTACAAGAGTTTGTGCTTCTACAGCACATAGTAGACATTTTAGTTGACACATGTGTTCCCTGAGATTATTTGAGAATGTTGAAGATTCGTTGCATAAAACGTTGTGTATTTTTTTTCTCCTTTTCTGTTTAGGGTGTGATGATGAAACTTGGACCAGTTGCAGCCCTTTCCATAACCATTTCATAAATAAATTTATAAGCAAATTGAACAACTTTTAATTTATAAAGATTATGCCACCTTAACTCCTTTTCCCATATCAATTCCCTTACCAGTATCTACTAATAGTTTAAACCCAAACAAACCTCTCCCAAGACAGGTTCCATCGAGTTCGCAACAGCAACCACCCCAGTCCTAGATAGATGTACCCCATCCTGAGCATACATGTCATTTCTTCCATAGAAGTATTTCCAGTTATCTATGAATGATATTGCATTTGATTTGCATTATTTGTCCAGTCGGCAATTAACACCAAGTACCCTCGACAACCATTCATTTCCAACTCCCTTTCTTGGAAGAATGCCACATATGATTGGGATTCCTCCTTGCTCCTAACTAATTGTATGCCTGTCTTAAACCTCTGTATCATTTCCTCACTCCTAACTCGTCCAACATCATTATCTCCGGCACTGATACAAATAATGAGTTTGTTCCCATTTCCAGCTATAATAACGACCATGATGTTATCAATGTTACCAATTCCTGCTCTCGGATAGCAAACTCTTTACCTGCTCCCTCTATCTTTGTCACAAAAAAATTCTATCCAAATACCTCACCTGGGAATCTCCCCACAAACAAAATTCGCTTAAGAAACTTCCTTTACTTTCTGAGCACCTTAGGAACCTGCGCTAACTTCGTTGCTTTCCCTTTTGAGCGAACGACAGGCTCCAAACAGCACTCCTCCTCCAACACGGTGAATGAGTTTGAAGTCTTTAGAATATCTGTAGGTGTATGAACAAATTCACAAGGGCCATGACGAGGATTCGAACCTGCGTCCGAGAGCATCCCAGACGGTGCCTTAATCGACTGAGCTACGACATGGTAAAAGGAGTTCAAACCGAAGTTCTACTGAACTTACTGGATCCTGCAGCCTCTCCGAGGCACAAACCAGGGTTTTAAACAACTCCCCCCATGCACTCGAGCTATGTCAATAGGCCGTTCTCCCTCTTCGCCCTTACTTCATTACACACAGAAATCACAATTACGTGATGCATCAAATGAACAATCCACAAGGGCCGTGACGAGGATTCGAAGTTCAATAGAACTTCGGTTTCAACTCCTTTTACCATGTCGAGCTCAGTCGATTAAGGCAGCGTTCTGGGATGCTCTCGGACGCAGGTTCGAATCCTCGCCACGGCCCTTGTGGATTTGTTCATTTCATGTATCACGCAATTGTGATTTCTGTGTGTAATCTGCACGCGTCTTTGTCGAAGTCTTCTTAAGACCCTGACCTTTACGACATTCCACGACGACGACGACTTCATACTGCTGTGCTTCTCCAGTGCGCAGCAGATGTGTTGCCTTGAGCAACACATTAGGAAACCATTTCCACGCAATGGTTTCTTAATGTGTTGCTCAAGGACAATATCGTCAATTAACTCTAGAAAATCTGCTGCTTCATTATTCCCTGTTCTGTTAAGCCAGTTTGTTCCACTAAAATTAAAAATCACAATGAACGTTCAAAAATTAAAATGACACAAATATTTTTTGACCTTAATGCGCTAGATATTTCATCCCATAGATGCTTTGCTTCTATTCTGTCTAAGTTTGGTGGCCTGTATACAATTCCTATGATAAGACTTTTTGGTGTTTCGTTTAATTCGAGCCAAATAGTTTTTGAGTGGGGCAGTTTTCATTCCCTCTTTGTGACTACCTTTCAATTTTCCCTAACATATATTGCTACTCCTCCTCCTCTTCTAATATATATTTATCTGTGTGAAATAGTTTAAACATATATATTTAAATATATATATATATATATATATATATATAACATATATATAAATATATATATGTCGTACCTAGTAGCCAGAACGCACTTCTCAGCCTACTATGCAAGGCCCGATTTGCCTAATAAGCCAAGTTTTCATGAATTAATTGTTTTTCGACTATCTAACCTACCTAACCTAACCTAACCTAACTTTTTCTGCTACCTAACCTAACCTAACCTATAAAGATAGGTTAGGTAAGGTTAGGTATGGTTGGTTAGGTTTGGTCATATATCTACGTTAATTTTAACTCCAATAAAAAAAATTGATCTCATATATAATTAAATGGGTAGCTTTATCATTTCATAAGAAAAAAAAATAGAGAAATATATTAATTCAGTAAAACTGGCCTATTAGGCAAATCGGGCCTTGCATAAGTAGGCTGAGAAGTGCGTTCTGGCTAGTAGGTACGACATATATATATATATATATATATATATATATATATATATATATATATATATATATATATATATATATATAATATATATATATATGTCGTACCTAGTAGCCAGAACGCACTTTTCAGCCTACTATGCAAGGCCCGATTTGCCTAATAAGCCAAGTTTTACTGAATTAATATATTTTCTCTATTTTTTTTCTTATGAAATGATAAAGCTTCCCATTTCATTATGTATGAGGTCAATTTTTTTTATTGAGTTAAAATTAACGTAGATATATGACCGAAACCTAACCAACCCTACCTAACCTACCTAACCTATCTTTATAGGTTAGGTTAGGTTAGGTAGCCCGAAAAAGTTAGGTTAGGTTAGGTTAGGTAGGTTAGATAGTCGAAAACACATTAATTCATGAAAACTTGGCTTATTAGGCAAATCGGCCTTGCATAGTAGGCTGAGAAGTGTTCTGGCTACTAGGTACGACATATATATATTTATATATATGTATATATATATATATATATATATATATTTAAATATATATGTTTAAACTATTTCACACAGATAAATATATATTAGAAGAGGAGGAGGAGTAGCAATATATGTTAGGGAAAATTTGAAAGGTAGTCACAAAGAGGGAATGAAAACTGCCCCACTCAAAAACTATTTGGCTCGAATTAAACGAAACACCAAAAAGTCTTATCATAGGAATTGTATACAGGCCACCAAACTTAGACAGAATAGAAGCAAAGCATCTATGGGATGAAATATCTAGCGCATTAAGGTCAAAAAATATTGTGTCATTTTAATTTTTGAACGTTCATTGTGATTTTAATTTTAGTGGAACAAACTGGCTTAACAGAACAGGGAATAATGAAGCAGCAGATTTTCTAGAGTTAATTGACGATATTGTCCTTGAGCAACACATTAAGAAACCATTGCGTGGAAATGGTTTCCTAATGTGTTGCTCAAGGCAACACATCTGCTGCGCACTGGAGAAGCACAGCAGTATGAAGTCGTCGTCGTCGTGGAATGTCGTAAAGGTCAGGGGTCTTAAGAAGACTTCGACAAAGACGCGTGCAGATTACACACAGAAATCACAATTGCGTGATACATGAAATGAACAAATCCACAAGGGCCGTGGCGAGGATTCGAACCTGCGTCCGAGAGCATCCCAGACGCTGCCTTAATCGACTGAGCTCGACATGGTAAAAGGAGTTGAAACCGAAGTTCTATTGAACTTCGAATCCTCGTCACGGCCCTTGTGGATTGTTCATTTGATGCATCACGTAATTGTGATTTCTGTGTGTAATGAAGTAAGGGCGAAGAGGGAGAACGGCCTATTGACATAGCTCGAGTGCATGGGGGGAGTTGTTTAAAACCCTGGTTTGTGCCTCGGAGAGGCTGCAGGATCCAGTAAGTTCAGTAGAACTTCGGTTTGAACTCCTTTTACCATGTCGTAGCTCAGTCGATTAAGGCACCGTCTGGGATGCTCTCGGACGCAGGTTCGAATCCTCGTCATGGCCCTTGTGAATTTGTTCATACACCTACAGATATTCTAAAGACTTCAAACTCATTCACCGTGTTGGAGGAGGAGTGCTGTTTGGAGCCTGTCGTTCGCTCAAAAGGGAAAGCAACGAAGTTAGCGCAGGTTCCTAAGGTGCTCAGAAAGTAAAGGAAGTTCTTAAGCGAATTTTTGTTTGTGGGAGATTCCCAGGTGAGGTATTTGGATAGAATTTTTTTGTGACAAAGATAGAGGGAGCAGGTAAAGAGTTTGCTATCCGAGAGCAGGAATTGGTAACATTGATAACATCATGGTCGTTATTATAGCTGGAAATGGGAACAAACTCATTATTTGTATCAGTGCCGGAGATAATGATGTTGGACGAGTTAGGAGTGAGGAAATGATACAGAGGTTTAAGACAGGCATACAATTAGTTAGGAGCAAGGGAGGAATCCCAATCATATGTGGCATTCTTCCAAGAAAGGGAGTTGGAAATGAATGGTTGTCGAGGGTACTTGGTGTTAATTGCCGACTGGACAAATAATGCAAATCAAATGCAATATCATTCATAGATAACTGGAAATACTTCTATGGAAGAAATGACATGTATGCTCAGGATGGGGTACATCTATCTAGGACTGGGGTGGTTGCTGTTGCGAACTCGATGGAACCTGTCTTGGGAGAGGTTTGTTTGGGTTTAAACTATTAGTAGATACTGGTAAGGGAATTGATATGGGAAAAGGAGTTAAGGTGGCATAATCTTTATAAATTAAAAGTTGTTCAATTTGCTTATAAATTTATTTATGAAATGGTTATGGAAAGGGCTGCAACTGGTCCAAGTTTCATCATCACACCCTAAACAGAAAAGGAGAAAAAAAATACACAACGTTTTATGCAACGAATCTTCAACATTCTCAAATAATCTCAGGGAACACATGTGTCAACTAAAATGTCTACTATGTGCTGTAGAAGCACAAACTCTTGTAATAATTGTAATATGTATGTGCAATATATATATATGTAATTTTTTTTTTCTTTTTTTTTCTTCTTTTTTTTTGGCCAATTTTTTTTTCGTTTGTTATCAGGGGATTTGCATGAAACTTGCACACCTTGCTCAATGGATGCCTATCTGCAAGGGTGCCAATTATGAACGAAATCTGTCGAAGTCAAGTTCAGCTACAGGTGGCCGAACTTTGATCTTTATTTTACTCAGGAAAGTAATTTACAACTTCAAAGTACTTCATAGCTTTCATTTATTAATCAATTTACATGCAAATTACACCTTATATGTAGAGTTTGTGCTTCTACAGTACATAGTAGACATTTTAGTCCAAAGTACATTTGTTGATTTTATAAAAATTTATAAACATCATATATTGCATATTTTTGGAAGGGTAACTTTGAATAATTATATTATTGCACTAAACACTTTTTTTTAAAACTACTCACTACATTCCTTTTTTATGTGCTAATTTTAATATCTGAGTGTTATAGAAAGGATTTTAGTTGACACATGTGTTTCCTGAGATTATTTGAAAATGAAAATTCGTTGCATAATACGTTGTGTATTTTTTTCTCCTTTTCTGTTTAGGGTGTGATGGTGAAACTTGGACCAGTTGCAGCCCTTTCTATAACCATTTCATAAATAAATTTATAAGCAAATTGAACAACTTTTAATTTATAAAGATTATAAAGATTATGCCCCCTTAATAAAAGTATGTGTTTGCGGGAGAAAAAAAATGGTAAAATGATAAGGGAAGGACTGGGCCTTAAAATGACATTACACTTAGGGTATATTATACGAACAGTCGGAGTGTAAGAAACAAAATAATCGATTTAAATGCTCCTGAATGTACAGAAAAAAATGATGTTATTGCACTTACCGAAACGTGGATAAATGTAGAAAATAGAGAACTATTAGCTAAAGATCAAATAATGGTATAAGCAATTTCTAATATATTTCACCTATATTAGCCGAGAAGGAGGAATAGCCATATATGTTAGGGAAAATTTGAAATGTAGTCTCAAAGAGAGAATCAAAACTGAGCCACACACAGACAGTATTTGGCTAGAAATAAACGAAAAAGCAAATAATCTTATGTTAGGAGTCATATATTTAGGCCTCCAAACTTAGACAGAATGGAAGCAAAGCATCTATGGGATGAAATATCTAGAGCATCTAGTTCTAGCAGTGTTTTTGTCATAGGTGACTTTAATTTTAGTGGAATAAACTGAATTAACAGAACAGGGAAGCAGAAGGTTTTCAAGAATTAATTAACGATTGCTTTCATCCTCAATACATTAAGGAACCACCACGGGAAAATAATGTTCTAGATTTAGTGTTAACTAACAGAGAAACAAAAATTAATGACATCGAAATAGGGAGTGAACTAGGGAACAGTGATCACAAAGAAATCAGATTTAGCATGGAATGGAATAGATCAGTAGGAGAAAATTATGTTAAAGTGCCAGATTTTTGAAAAGCTGATTTTAATATCCTTAGAAATTTATTGGGTTAAATAGATTGAAAAGCCTTGGACATATGGGGTGGGCCGGTCTTGGAGTAAGACGTGAATCCAACAATGAGTGATGTAAATAGGGATTTCGATGTGGATTCAAAAGATAACTTATTTAAAAATATTCTAAGCAAAGCACAAATAAGATCTATCAGATCTTCAGATAAGGATCTGAAGAACCTTATAGACAGAAAGAAAGTTTGATACAAAAGGATAAAGGATGTGGGAAGTCAGTATTGAACAAGAATTCGTACAACTGGCTAGAAATGGTAAAAAATAGATAAGGAGGGCAAAAAAAAACTGTAAAGTTCATGTAGCAGGGCAAGCAAAGGCAAGTCCTAAAGGTTTTTCAGTTATATCGAACAAAGGTTAGGGAAAGGAGAGGTCTTTTGAAAACTGAGACAGGGCAAATAACGGATAATAACGAAGAGATTAGTAGTATTTTCAATAAATAATTTATATATGTATTTACTAAAGAAGAACTTAACTCTATACTTTCAGCCGAACTAATCTATGTGGGGTGGTGACGAGGACAGGTTGACTAGTTTAACAGTTACCAAGAACGATGTTATAAAACAAATAGTGAAACTCAAACAAAACAAATCCCCAGGGCCAGACGAAGTGTTTGCCAGGGGGCTTAATAAATGCAAAGAGGAGCATTGCGATCCATTGTCTACCATATTTAATAAGTCATTAGAGTCAGACAGAGTGCCAGACAAGTGGAAGGTTACTAATGTGGTACCAATTTCTAAGAAAGGAGATAGATCACTTGCCCGAAACTATCAACCAATTAGCCTAACGTCTATTGTAGGAAAGTCTCTTGAATAGCTAATTTCAAATACCAGTCGTTTTCATTTTGAAAAACATAAATTAATAAATGATTCTCGACATGGTTTTACAAATGGCCGTTCAAGTTTATCAAATTTGCGGTCAATATGTTTCCAGAATAGTTGAGGCCGTTGATAATGGTAAGGTTTGTGATGTTGTGTACCATGACTTTAGCAAAGCTTTTGATACTGTGCCACATGAAAGTCTGATTAAAAAGATAGAGGGTCATGTTATTGGAGGGGCTATATTAGGTTGGATTAGGGCATAGCTATACCAAAGGAAACAGAGTTAGTATAAATGGAGTTAAGTCAGACTGGAAAAATCTTCTAAGTGGAGTGCCTCAAAGCTCTGTCCTGGGACCTCTGTTATTCATAATATATATAAGTAATTTAGATTCAGGTTTGAGCAGCAATATTTGCAAATTTGCCGATGATACAAAAATCCGGAGGGAAATAAACACGGATAAACTCACTATCACTCTAAAGCGATCCAAATACGGTTTTATAGGTCAAAAGATTGGCAGACGCAGTTTAAAGCTGACAAATGTAAGGTTTTGAGGCTAGGTAATCATGATAGTGTCACAAGAAACGAGCCAGATGATGTAGAGATTGTGATGTTTGATCGCGAAAGGGATCTAGGAGCTATGATTCGTTAGAATTTAAAAAAAAAAATCAATGCATAAATGTTCGTAATAAGGCAAATAGGGCACTGGAATTTATTAATCAAAGTGTTAGTAACAAGACACCTGGTATTGTTCTTCAGCTATATCTTGCTCTGGTTAGGCCCCATTTAGATTATGCAGTTCAGTTTTGGTCGCAGTACTGTAGAATGGATATAAATTCACTTGAACGTGTCCAGAGTATAATGACAAATTTAATTCCACAAATCAGAAACCTGTCATTTGAAGAAAGATTAAAAAAGCTTAAATTGCATTCACTGGAAATGCGAAGAGTTATGGGTGACATGATAGAGGTTTACAAGTAGATAAATGGACAAACCAAAGGGGATATTAATTGGGTATTAAAAGTATCAACACAAGACAAAACACGAAACAATGGGAATAGACTGGATAAGTTTATATTTCGGAAAAATCTGGATAAATTTTGGTTCGGTAATAGGGTTGTTGATTTGTGGAAACCAGTTGCCACGTGACGTGGTGGAGGTGGGGTCCCTTGATTTGTCCCTTTAAAGAAAATTTTAAATTTAGTCTCAAAGAGGAAATCGAAACTGAGCCACACACAGAAACTATTTGGATAGAATTAAACGAAAAAGCAAATAATTTTAAAATAGGAGTTATACACAGGCCACCAAACTTAGACAGGATGGAAGCAAAGAACCTATGGGATGAAATATGTAGAGCATCTAGGTCTAACAGTATTTGTGTCATGGGTGACTTTAATTTTAGTGGAATGAATTGGTTTAGCCGAACAGGGAATAATGCAGCAGATTTTGTTTATTTATATATACAAGAAGGTACATTGGTTTTGTGAGGATACATAGCATGGTGTTTACATTCTTGTAAATCTACTAGTACGCTCAGCGTTTCGGGCAGGTCCTGAATCTAACAGATAATTTTAAGTAGGTAAATTTTAGCAAAATTTATAAAATGATAACAGGTACGTTGCAAGAAAAAATGAGTTGAGAGTGATTAGTAGGTATATTAAAACACATCGGTATCTCTGATTGATTGCATTGACATCTTAATTGGTAATTTAACAAAGATTATTAATAAGCACAATTCAGCATGCTGATTACACATGTAAGAAGACAACAATGATCACAATGTTAAAGTTGTTTGGATTAGGTACATAAAGATTGGGGGATTGGGTAGCACTAGATACAGTGTAATTTTAAAGCACAAGGTAGGAAATAATGAAGATGAAATTAGGTACTTTTTGTTTTCGTTTTTGAATGAAGCAAAAGTTGGACAGCTTTTCAATTCATTAGGGCGTGAGTTCCATAGACTGGGTCCCTTTATTTGCAAAGAGTATTTACACAGATTAAGTTTGACTCTGGGGTTATCAAAGATATATTTATTTCTGGTATATTTCAGGTGTGGTGATAATGGGTCCTATTACGTTTGTCTAGAGAGAGTTTCAGAGCAGGGTTTGCATTTAAGAACAGGGTTTTGTAAATGTAATTGACAAAAGAGAATGTGTGGAGTGAGTTTATGTTTAGCATGTTTAGGGATTTTAACAA
>NC_091190.1:38684665-38696826 GCF_040958095.1 Procambarus clarkii
TGCCAATTTTGAGAAAATTGGTTGATGTCAACCCAGCCACAGATGGCAGCACCTTAGACTTTATTATTTCTTTTATTTATTTTCAATATTTTCAAGTAACATAAACGTTTAAATAACTCTTTCATATTGTATTTAATTTACATGAAACTTGCACTTTATATGTACAGTTTATGTCTCTAAAATCTCAAGTAAGCGTTTTTTCCTAGGTTCATTTATTGATTTTATGATAGCAATAAACATGACATATATGCATAATTTTTGGGAGGAACTTTGACTATTTGTTGGAAAACTAAAGACGTTTTGGAAACTCTCTAACTCCAGATCCTCTATTGTATGTTAATGTGTCAGAAAAGTGTCATAGAATGATTATATCTGAAAGGTGTGTTTATTTATTTACACTTGAAAATGTGTAAAATTCGTTGAAAAAAATAAAAAATAAAAACTTTCCTTTCTGTTTACGCTGCAGTACTGAAACTTGGAATAATTGCAGCCATTTTTATATACAACTAGTCAAAAAATATTGGTTGACATTGAACAACTGTTAAAAAAACAAGGTCATGCCCCCTCATTATTGAATCCGAGGCCTTGCCATGGACTATGTCCGATCCTATCTTTGTGATCGACACCAATGTGTAGCCATTAATGATATAACCTCTCCCACTCTACCAATAACCGTTGGAGTGCCACAGGGCACCATCTTAGGACCTCTCCTATATCTTACATACATCAATGATCTGCTGAATATCTCTAACAATCTTAAACCTATATTGTTTGCTGATGATACTACCCTCATCTACTCAGACCGCAACCCCCCACACATTAAATAACATTGTGAATAATGAATTTAAAAAACTCCACTTATGGATGTCAACCAACAAACTAACACTAAACAAAGAAATGACCTACTACATCCAATTTGGAAGTAAATTAAGAAATGCAATTCAGCTTCAGATAGACAATGTTAACACCAGTAATAAAAATGATGGATAGTTTCTTGGCCAATTCCTAGACAAGAGACTCAACTTCAGCACCCACATACAACACATAACTAAGAAAGTCTCTAAAACCGTTTGAATTCTCTGCAAAATCAGATATTATATATCTAACTCTGCTCTCTTCTCAATATATTATGCACTAATCTATTCCTATCTTAATTATGGAATCTGTGCATGGGGTTCAACTACTGCAAACCACCTCAAGTCCATCATCACACAGCAAAAATCTGTTATCAGAATAATAACAAACTCTGCTTTCAGACAACACTCAGCCCCCTTGTTAAAATCCCTAAACATGCTAAACATAAACTCACTCCACACATTCTCTTTTGTCAATTACATTTACAAAACCCTGTTCTTAAATGCAAACCCTGCTCTGAAACTCTCTCTAGACAAACGTAATAGGACCCATTATCACCACACCTGAAATATACCAGAAATAAATATATCTTTGATAACCCCAGAGTCAAACTTAATCTGTGTAAATACTCTTTGCAAATAAAGGGACCCAGTCTATGGAACTCACGCCCTAATGAATTGAAAAGCTGTCCAACTTTTGCTTCATTCAAAAACGAAAACAAAAAGTACCTAATTTCATCTTCATTATTTCCTACCTTGTGCTTTAAAATTACACTGTATCTAGTGCTACCCAATCCCCCAATCTTTATGTACCTAATCCAAACAACTTTAACATTGTGATCATTGTTGTCTTCTTACATGTGTAATCAACATGCTGAATTGTGCTTATTAATAATCTTTGTTAAATTACCAATTAAGATGTCAATGCAATCAATCAGAGATACCGATGTGTTTTAATATACCTACTAATCACTCTCAACTCATTTTTTCTTGCAATGTACCTGTTATCATTTTATAAATTTTGCTAAAATTTACCTACTTAAAATTATCTGTTAGATTCAGGACCTGCCCGAAACGCTGAGCGTACTAGTAGATTTACAAGAATGTAAACACCATGCTATGTATCCTCACAAAACCAATGTACCTTCTTGTATATATAAATAAACAAAATCTGCTGCATTATTCCCTGTTCGGCTAAACCAATTCATTCCACTAAAATTAAAGTCACCCATGACACAAATACTGTTAGACCTAGATGCTCTACATATTTCATCCCATAGGTTCTTTGCTTCCATCCTGTCTAAGTTTGGTGGCCTGTGTATAACTCCTATTTTAAAATTATTTGCTTTTTCGTTTAATTCTATCCAAATAGTTTCTGTGTGTGGCTCAGTTTCGATTTCCTCTTTGAGACTAAATTTAAAATTTTCTTTAAAGGGACAAATCAGGGACCCCACCTCCACCACGTCACGTGGCAACTGGTTTCCACAAATCAACAACCCTATTACCGAACCAAAATTTATCCAGATTTTTCCGAAATATAAACTTATCCAGTCTATTCCCATTGTTTCGTGTTTTGTCTTGTGTTGATACTTTTAATACCCAATTAATATCCCCTTTGGTTTGTCCATTTATCTACTTGTAAACCTCTATCATGTCACCCATAACTCTTCGCATTTCCAGTGAATGCAATTTAAGCTTTTTTAATCTTTCTTCAAATGACAGGTTTCTGATTTGTGGAATTAAATTTGTCATTATACTCTGGACACGTTCAAGTGAATTTATATCCATTCTACAGTACTGCGACCAAAACTGAACTGCATAATCTAAATGGGGCCTAACCAGAGCAAGATATAGCTGAAGAACAATACCAGGTGTCTTGTTACTAACACTTTGATTAATAAATTCCAGTGCCCTATTTGCCTTATTACGAACATTTATGCATTGATTTTTTTAGTTTTAAATTCTAACGAATCATAGCTCCTAGATCCCTTTCGCGATCAAACATCACAATCTCTACATCATCTGGCTCGTTTCTTGTGACACTATCATGATTACCTAGCCTCAAAACCTTACATTTGTCAGCTTTAAACTGCGTCTGCCAATCTTTTGACCTATAAAAACCGTATTTGGATCGCTTTAGAGTGATAGTGAGTTTATCCGTGTTTATTTCCCTCCGGATTTTTGTATCATCGGCAAATTTGCAAATATTGCTGCTCAAACCTGAATCTAAATTACTTATATATATTATGAATAACAGAGGTCCCAGGACAGAGCTTTGAGGCACTCCACTTAGAAGATTTTTCCAGTCTGACTTAACTCCATTTATACTAACTCTGTTTCCTTTGGTATAGCTATGCCCTAATCCAACCTAATATAGCCCCTCCAATAACATGACCCTCTATCTTTTTAATCAGACTTTCATGTGGCACAGTATCAAAAGCTTTGCTAAAGTCATGGTACACAACATCACAAACCTTACCATTATCAACGGCCTCAACTATTCTGGAAACATATTGACCGCAAATTTGATAAACTTGAACGGCCATTTGTAAAACCATGTCGAGAATCATTTATTAATTTATGTTTTTCAAAATGAAAACGACTGGTATTTGAAATTAGCTATTCAAGAGACTTTCCTACAATAGACGTTAGGCTAATTGGTTGATAGTTTCGGGCAAGTGATCTATCTCCTTTCTTAGAAATTGGTACCACATTAGTAACCTTCCACTTGTCTGGCACTCTGTCTGACTCTAATGACTTATTAAATATGGTAGACAATGGATCGCAATGCTCCTCTTTGCATTTATTAAGCCCCCTGGCAAACACTTCGTCTGGCCCTGGGGATTTGTTTTGTTTGAGTTTCACTATTTGTTTTATAACATCGTTCTTGGTAACTGTTAAACTAGTCAACCTGTCCTCGTCACCACCCCACATAGATTAGTTCGGCTGAAAGTATAGAGTTAAGTTCTTCTTTAGTAAATACATATATAAATTATTTATTGAAAATACTACTAATCTCTTCGTTATTATCCGTTATTTGCCCTGTCTCAGTTTTCAAAAGACCTCTCCTTTCCCTAACCTTTGTTCGATATAACTGAAAAACCTTTAGGACTTGCCTTTGCTTGCCCTGCTACATGAACTTTACAGTTTTTTTTTGCCCTCCTTATCTATTTTTTACCATTTCTAGCCAGTTGTACGAATTCTTGTTCAATACTGACTTCCCACATCCTTTATCCTTTTGTATCAAACTTTCTTTCTGTCTATAAGGTTCTTCAGATCCTTATCTGAAGATCTGATAGATCTTATTTGTGCTTTGCTTAGAATATTTTTAAATAAGTTATCTTTTGAATCCACATCGAAATCCCTATTTACATCACTCATTGTTGGATTCACGTCTTACTCCAAGACCGGCCCACCCCATATGTCCAAGGCTTTTCAATCTATTTAACCCAATAAATTTCTAAGGATATTAAAATCAGCTTTTCAAAAATCTGGCACTTTAACATAATTTTCTCCTACTGATCTATTCCATTCCATGCTAAATCTGATTTCTTTGTGATCACTGTTCCCTAGTTCACTCCCTATTTCGATGTCATTAATTTTTGTTTCTCTGTTAGTTAACACTAAATCTAGAACATTATTTTCCCGTGGTGGTTCCTTAATGTATTGAGGATGAAAGCAATCGTTAATTAATTCTTGAAAACCTTCTGCTTCCCTGTTCTGTTAATTCAGTTTATTCCACTAAAATTAAAGTCACCTATGACAAAAACACTGCTAGAACTAGATGCTCTAGATATTTCATCCCATAGATGCTTTGCTTCCATTCTGTCTAAGTTTGGAGGCCTAAATATATGACTCCTAACATAAGATTATTTGCTTTTTCGTTTATTTCTAGCCAAATACTGTCTGTGTGTGGCTCAGTTTTGATTCTCTCTTTGAGACTACATTTCAAATTTTCCCTAACATATATGGCTATTCCTCCTTCTCGGCTAATATAGGTGAAATATATTAGAAATTGCTTATACCATTTATTTGATCTTTAGCTAATAGTTCTCTATTTTCTACATTTATCCACGTTTCGGTAAGTGCAATAACATCATTTTTTTCTGTACATTCAGGAGCATTTAAATCGATTATTTTGTTTCTTACACTCCGACTGTTCGTATAATATACCCTAAGTGTAATGTCATTTTAAGGCCCAGTCCTTCCCTTATCATTTTACCATTTTTTTTCTCCCGCAAACACATACTTTTATTAAGGGGGCATAATCTTTATAATCTTTATAAATTAAAAGTTGTTCAATTTGCTTATAAATTTATTTATGAAATGGTTATAGAAAGGGCTGCAACTGGTCCAAGTTTCACCATCACACCCTAAACAGAAAAGGAGAAAAAAATACACAACGTATTATGCAACGAATTTTCATTTTCAAATAATCTCAGGAAACACATGTGTCAACTAAAATCCTTTCTATAACACTCAGATATTAAAATTAGCACATAAAAAAGGAATGTAGTGAGTAGTTTTATAAAAAAAGTGTTTAGTGCAATAATATAATTATTCAAAGTTACCCTTCCAAAAATATGCAATATATGATGTTTATAAATTTTTATAAAATCAACAAATGTACTTTGGACTAAAATGTCTACTATGTACTGTAGAAGCACAAACTCTACATATAAGGTGTAATTTGCATGTAAATTGATTAATAAATGAAAGCTATGAAGTACTTTGAAGTTGTAAATTACTTTCCTGAGTAAAATAAAGATCAAAGTTCGGCCACCTGTAGCTGAACTTGACTTCGACAGATTTCGTTCATAATTGGCACCCTTGCAGATAGGCATCCATTGAGCAAGGTGTGCAAGTTTCATGCAAATCCCCTGATAACAAACGAAAAAAAAATTGGCCAAAAAAAAAGAAGAAAAAAAAAGAAAAAAAAAATTACATATATATATATTGCACATACATATTACAATTATTACAAGAGTTTGTGCTTCTACAGCACATAGTAGACATTTTAGTTGACACATGTGTTCCCTGAGATTATTTGAGAATGTTGAAGATTCGTTGCATAAAACGTTGTGTATTTTTTTTCTCCTTTTCTGTTTAGGGTGTGATGATGAAACTTGGACCAGTTGCAGCCCTTTCCATAACCATTTCATAAATAAATTTATAAGCAAATTGAACAACTTTTAATTTATAAAGATTATGCCACCTTAACTCCTTTTCCCATATCAATTCCCTTACCAGTATCTACTAATAGTTTAAACCCAAACAAACCTCTCCCAAGACAGGTTCCATCGAGTTCGCAACAGCAACCACCCCAGTCCTAGATAGATGTACCCCATCCTGAGCATACATGTCATTTCTTCCATAGAAGTATTTCCAGTTATCTATGAATGATATTGCATTTGATTTGCATTATTTGTCCAGTCGGCAATTAACACCAAGTACCCTCGACAACCATTCATTTCCAACTCCCTTTCTTGGAAGAATGCCACATATGATTGGGATTCCTCCCTTGCTCCTAACTAATTGTATGCCTGTCTTAAACCTCTGTATCATTTCCTCACTCCTAACTCGTCCAACATCATTATCTCCGGCACTGATACAAATAATGAGTTTGTTCCCATTTCCAGCTATAATAACGACCATGATGTTATCAATGTTACCAATTCCTGCTCTCGGATAGCAAACTCTTTACCTGCTCCCTCTATCTTTGTCACAAAAAAATTCTATCCAAATACCTCACCTGGGAATCTCCCACAAACAAAAATTCGCTTAAGAACTTCCTTTACTTTCTGAGCACCTTAGGAACCTGCGCTAACTTCGTTGCTTTCCCTTTTGAGCGAACGACAGGCTCCAAACAGCACTCCTCCTCCAACACGGTGAATGAGTTTGAAGTCTTTAGAATATCTGTAGGTGTATGAACAAATTCACAAGGGCCATGACGAGGATTCGAACCTGCGTCCGAGAGCATCCCAGACGGTGCCTTAATCGACTGAGCTACGACATGGTAAAAGGAGTTCAAACCGAAGTTCTACTGAACTTACTGGATCCTGCAGCCTCTCCGAGGCACAAACCAGGGTTTTAAACAACTCCCCCCATGCACTCGAGCTATGTCAATAGGCCGTTCTCCCTCTTCGCCCTTACTTCATTACACACAGAAATCACAATTACGTGATGCATCAAATGAACAATCCACAAGGGCCGTGACGAGGATTCGAAGTTCAATAGAACTTCGGTTTCAACTCCTTTTACCATGTCGAGCTCAGTCGATTAAGGCAGCGTCTGGGATGCTCTCGGACGCAGGTTCGAATCCTCGCCACGGCCCTTGTGGATTTGTTCATTTCATGTATCACGCAATTGTGATTTCTGTGTGTAATCTGCACGCGTCTTTGTCGAAGTCTTCTTAAGACCCCTGACCTTTACGACATTCCACGACGACGACGACTTCATACTGCTGTGCTTCTCCAGTGCGCAGCAGATGTGTTGCCTTGAGCAACACATTAGGAAACCATTTCCACGCAATGGTTTCTTAATGTGTTGCTCAAGGACAATATCGTCAATTAACTCTAGAAAATCTGCTGCTTCATTATTCCCTGTTCTGTTAAGCCAGTTTGTTCCACTAAAATTAAAATCACAATGAACGTTCAAAAATTAAAATGACACAAATATTTTTTGACCTTAATGCGCTAGATATTTCATCCCATAGATGCTTTGCTTCTATTCTGTCTAAGTTTGGTGGCCTGTATACAATTCCTATGATAAGACTTTTTGGTGTTTCGTTTAATTCGAGCCAAATAGTTTTTGAGTGGGGCAGTTTTCATTCCCTCTTTGTGACTACCTTTCAAATTTTCCCTAACATATATTGCTACTCCTCCTCCTCTTCTAATATATATTTATCTGTGTGAAATAGTTTAAACATATATATTTAAATATATATATATATATATATATATATATATACATATATATAAATATATATATGTCGTACCTAGTAGCCAGAACGCACTTCTCAGCCTACTATGCAAGGCCCGATTTGCCTAATAAGCCAAGTTTTCATGAATTAATTGTTTTTCGACTATCTAACCTACCTAACCTAACCTAACCTAACTTTTTCTGCTACCTAACCTAACCTAACCTATAAAGATAGGTTAGGTAAGGTTAGGTATGGTTGGTTAGGTTTGGTCATATATCTACGTTAATTTTAACTCCAATAAAAAAAATTGATCTCATATATAATTAAATGGGTAGCTTTATCATTTCATAAGAAAAAAAATAGAGAAAATATATTAATTCAGGAAAACTTGGCCTATTAGGCAAATCGGGCCTTGCATAGTAGGCTGAGAAGTGCGTTCTGGCTAGTAGGTACGACATATATATATATATATATATATATATATATATATATATATATATATATATATATATATATATATATATATATATATATATATATATATGTCGTACCTAGTAGCCAGAACGCACTTTTCAGCCTACTATGCAAGGCCCGATTTGCCTAATAAGCCAAGTTTTACTGAATTAATATATTTTCTCTTTTTTTTCTTATGAAATGATAAAGCTTCCCATTTCATTATGTATGAGGTCAATTTTTTTTTATTGGAGTTAAAGTTAACGTAGACATATGACCGAACCTAACCAACCCTACCTAACCTAACCTAACCTATCTTTATAGGTTAGGTTAGGTTAGGTAGCCGAAAAAGTTAGGTTAGGTTAGGTTAGGTAGGTTAGGTAGTCGAAAACACATTAATTCATGAAAACTTGGCTTATTAGGCAAATGGGGCCTTGCATAGTAGGCTGAGAAGTGAGTTCTGGCTACTAGGTACGACATATATATATATATATATATATATATATATATATATATATATATATATATATATATATATATATATATATATATATATATCCCTATACTTGCATAAACCACAAGTGAAGATAAACAATCTTTGGACAACACCCACCAGTGGGACTCGAACCCAGAAAGCACAACTACCTTCCAGTAGCTGGCATAACTAGTATGCTTTAACCCATTACGCCATCAGACCTTACAAAAGAAGTAGATAGTTCGAGATATATATCTCAAACATCTCTACCTCCCGAAGGCACCAGATGAGTGAGGGGTCAGTCTGCATTTTTCGTCAAGCCACTGTCAATGTGAGAGAACTCGTGTCCAGCTTATAAGCCTATACTTGCATAAACCACAAGTGAAGATAAACAATCTTTGGACAACACCCACCAGTGGGACTCGAACCCAGAAAGCACAACTACCTTCCAGTAGCTGGCATAACTAGTATGCTTTAACCCACTACGCCATCAGACCTTACAAAAGAAGTAGATAGTTCGAGATATATATCTCAAACATCTCTACCTCCCGAAGGCACCAGATGAGTGAGGGGTCAGTCTGCATTTTTCGTCAAGCCACTGTCAATGTGAGAGAACTCGTGTCCAGCTTATAAGCCTATACTTGCATAAACCACAAGTGAAGATAAACAATCTTTGGACAACACCCACCAGTGGGACTCGAACCCAGAAAGCACAACTACCTTCCAGTAGCTGGCATAACTAGTATGCTTTAACCCACTACGCCATCAGACCTTACAAAAGAAGTAGATAGTTCGAGATATATATCTCAAACATCTCTACCTCCCGAAGGCACCAGATGAGTGAGGGGTCAGTCTGCATTTTTCGTCAAGCCACTGTCAATGTGAGAGAACTCGTGTCCAGCTTATAAGCCTATACTTGCATAAACCACAAGTGAAGATAAACAATCTTTGGACAACACCCACCAGTGGGACTCGAACCCAGAAAGCACAACTACCTTCCAGTAGCTGGCATAACTAGTATGCTTTAACCCACTACGCCATCAGACCTTACAAAAGAAGTAGATAGTTCGAGATATATATCTCAAACATCTCTACCTCCCGAAGGCACCAGATGAGTGAGGGGTCAGTCTGCATTTTTCGTCAAGCCACTGTCAATGTGAGAGAACTCGTGTCCAGCTTATAAGCCTATACTTGCATAAACCACAAGTGAAGATAAACAATCTTTGGACAACACCCACCAGTGGGACTCGAACCCAGAAAGCACAACTACCTTCCAGTAGCTGGCATAACTAGTATGCTTTAACCCACTACGCCATCAGACCTTACAAAAGAAGTAGATAGTTCGAGATATATATCTCAAACATCTCTACCTCCCGAAGGCACCAGATGAGTGAGGGGTCAGTCTGCATTTTTCGTCAAGCCACTGTCAATGTGAGAGAACGCGTGTCCAGCTTATAAGCCTATACTTGCATAAACCACAAGTGAAGATAAACAATCTTTGGACAACACCCACCAGTGGGACTCGAACCCAGAAAGCACAACTACCTTCCAGTAGCTGGCATAACTAGTATGCTTTAACCCACTACGCCATCAGACCTTACAAAAGAAGTAGATAGTTCGAGATATATATCTCAAACATCTCTACCTCCCGAAGGCACCAGATGAGTGAGGGGTCAGTCTGCATTTTTCGTCAAGCCACTGTCAATGTGAGAGAACTCGTGTCCAGCTTATAAGCCTATACTTGCATAAACCACAAGTGAAGATAAACAATCTTTGGACAACACCCACCAGTGGGACTCGAACCCAGAAAGCACAACTACCTTCCAGTAGCTGGCATAACTAGTATGCTTTAACCCACCGCCATCAGACCTTACACGAGTTCTCTCACATTGACAGTGGCTTGACGAAAAATGCAGACTGACCCCTCACTCATCTGGTGCCTTCGGGAGGTAGAGATGTTTGAGATATATATCTCGAACTATCTACTTCTTTTGTAAGGTCTGATGGCGTAGTGGGTTAAAGCATACTAGTTATGCCAGCTACTGGAAGGTAGTTGTGCTTTCTGGGTTCGAGTCCCACTGGTGGGTGTTGTCCAAAGATTGTTTATCTTCACTTGTGGTTTATGCAAGTATAGGCTTATAAGCTGGACACGAGTTCTCTCACATTGACAGTGGCTTGACGAAAAATGCAGACTGACCCCTCACTCATCTGGTGCCTTCGGGAGGTAGAGATGTTTGAGATATATATCTCGAACTATCTACTTCTTTTGTAAGGTCTGATGGCGTAGTGGGTTAAAGCATACTAGTTATGCCAGCTAGTGGAAGGTAGTTGTGCTTTCTGGGTTCGAGTCCCACTGGTGGGTGTTGTCCAAAGATTGTTTATCTTCACTTGTGGTTTATGCAAGTATAGGCTTATAAGCTGGACACGAGTTCTCTCACATTGACAGTGGCTTGACGAAAAATGCAGACTGACCCCTCACTCATCTGGTGCCTTCGGGAGGTAGAGATGTTTGAGATATATATCTCGAACTATCTACTTCTTTTGTAAGGTCTGATGGCGTAGTGGGTTAAAGCATACTAGTTATGCCAGCTACTGGAAGGTAGTTGTGCTTTCTGGGTTCGAGTCCCACTGGTGGGTGTTGTCCAAAGATTGTTTATCTTCACTTGTGGTTTATGCAAGTATAGGCTTATAAGCTGGACACGAGTTCTCTCACATTGACAGTGGCTTGACGAAAAATGCAGACTGACCCCTCACTCATCTGGTGCCTTCGGGAGGTAGAGATGTTTGAGATATATATCTCGAACTATCTACTTCTTTTGTAAGGTCTGATGGCGTAGTGGGTTAAAGCATACTAGTTATGCCAGCTACTGGAAGGTAGTTGTGCTTTCTGGGTTCGAGTCCCACTGGTGGGTGTTGTCCAAAGATTGTTTATCTTCACTTGTGGTTTATGCAAGTATAGGCTTATAAGCTGGACACGAGTTCTCTCACATTGACAGTGGCTTGACGAAAAATGCAGACTGACCCCTCACTCATCTGGTGCCTTCGGGAGGTAGAGATGTTTGAGATATATATCTCGAACTATCTACTTCTTTTGTAAGGTCTGATGGCGTAGTGGGTTAAAGCATACTAGTTATGCCAGCTAGTGGAAGGTAGTTGTGCTTTCTGGGTTCGAGTCCCACTGGTGGGTGTTGTCCAAAGATTGTTTATCTTCACTTGTGGTTTATGCAAGTATAGGCTTATAAGCTGGACACGAGTTCTCTCACATTGACAGTGGCTTGACGAAAAATGCAGACTGACCCCTCACTCATCTGGTGCCTTCGGGAGGTAGAGATGTTTGAGATATATATCTCGAACTATCTACTTCTTTTGTAAGGTCTGATGGCGTAGTGGGTTAAAGCATACTAGTTATGCCAGCTACTGGAAGGTAGTTTTCTGGGTCGAGTCCCACTGGTGGGTG